>NW_013530893.1:6062024-6257929 GCF_000836235.2 Papilio xuthus | reverse complement strand
TTGGCATAATAATTTTAATAGCCTCGAGAACACATGGGCTACTAATTAAGTTTTATTTTCAATTTCGCGCGGACGGAGTGGCGGGCGACAGCTAGTAATAAAATACGATACGAAGTCGAAAATTAAGACACATTGAATGTCAATGGCGTTTTTAGTAGTTATAGCTAATCTAGTCCTGATAGAACTAGTAGTTACATATCAATTTATTTTAAGGTAATTGATTTGAAACAAGTTATTTTTATTTGTTTATCTTAAACAGTTTAGATGATTTTTTTACCAAATTACCAAGATAAACATGACTGCGCCTGACACGCTAGTTAACTCGCAGTGCCCGCCTTCATACGACTAAAGTGATTCGCACAAACAATATTCTTCATGTTCGTATAATTTAGTTGTTTGACTGTGTTACATATTTTTACTAAACTAACTTGAAACTGTATTTCGCGAAATACCATCTGATTTAATTGTTGCGTTGCACCGAATTTGAAACGAGGACATAACTCGACACTTTAAACCAGTGGTTCGAAAACTTATTTTGTCTACTGCCCACTTTGAGAATAAATATATTTTTAGCGCCCCCATATTTTCACATATTTAAAAACCACTATAACTTCAAATTAAATTAATAAATTATTGTGAGCTATATATGTATATTAACGGAGAATTCTAAACGAAACTTTTACTATAACCCGCAACTCGAGACCTGCGGCGCCAACAAGGGGGCGTCATCGCCCACTTTGGGAAAGACTTTAAACCATAATACGATAGATTATTTTATGGTTGAAAGTGTGATTACGAAGGTTACAAGGAATATTTCGTATTCTTTAGACCATAAGATATTAGTAAACGTCAATATGGGTGTAGAAAAATGAGCACGTAATTTAATATCAATTCCTAATCACTATCAACTCCTCTGAGTTAAAAGTACAAATGCTTGAGATTGTTTTTCCATAAATGCTGCTTCAGCGAACATTTTTAGTGTTACATTATATCCAAAACAATAAAGGATCGTTTCATTAAATTCGTCGTAGGTAAGCGGCACGTGTAACTTTCACTCTGCGCCTCAGTGCGACAATCTCGACTCGCTTACGCAATGCCATGCTCTTGCTGGTTATCTAATAACAACATTATTCGCCACAAACAAATTGCAAGCTCTACTTCAAACCATAAACTAATTCGATATACTTTATCTGTAAATAATCTACAGACTTAAACAAAATAAATCCTTATTCCTTGCGTTTACGTTTCTTTAGAAAACACGAAACAAAATTGCCTAATACCGATGACAAGAATGATCTGTTGTTCAAGAAGTTGCAAAATATTTGGTGTAGAGTCGCATTGTGGTGCTATACTATTGGTGCCAAGTGGTCATTGAAAGATGCTTATTGACGATGAAGAGCATGTTGAAACTGTCTTGCGGCATATTGACATAATGGTGATAATTTTAATATGTAATGTCTTTCAGATATACAATTAGAGGGAATATAGAGTTGAATTTACTATCTGTGGGAGAAGCGCGAATAATTGTGACAAGCGCAATCGTAACGTCGCGTCGTATCATCGACAAAAGTTGTATAAAGGTTTGTGCAGCGCACCCTATCGGGATCGGACATACTTGAGGATGACGATACGAAGGCGCTTGTCGAAAATATTCGTGCTACACCCACTGCTTATACCACTTGGAATAAATGGGTTTAAAGGTAAATCCGATTTAGATTCTTATCTCCCAATGTTACTAGTTACTGCAAAAACTGGTAACTTTTGTATATGCTAAAAAAATGCAGGCAATCTTTAATATTATAAATACGAATGTTTTGGACGAATGGATGGTTATTTATTTGAAGGTATCTCCAGAACAACTTCGAGGATCTCTCTGAAATTTGCCAAAGATGTAGAACATAGTCTGTAAGAACACATAGGCTACTAATTAAGTTTTTTTCTAATTCCGCGCAAACGGAGTCGCGGGCGACAGCTAATAAGGAATAAAGGTTATATATCTTTTAAGGTTAGATATTACGTCGATGTATGCATAATGAACTATCGTAAACAAGAATAGAAGAATACAATATCAATGAATATAATTCAGAGCAAATTTAGAAAGTGTAATCTTTCGTGATTGAAACTGACAACGAGGTCAATAAACGTTGTGATGACGTAACAGAAATCTGTGAAGCTGTGACATCTAATTACAAGGGATCCATACAACGCGAAGACGTAATTACCTGTCAACTAAACTTATGTAATTGATGTATCGCTGGTTTGTGAGACGAAAATCTCTGTATAAAACATCATCGTCCCTGTTATTATCGTTGAAAATAACAGAGACAAGAATATATTTCAAAAGGGGATTTTAATCTTAAAAACACAAGGAATTACATCCCATAAAGTATCAATTACTTAAATAATGGAAATGATTTGGTGCATACTTTTATCTTTTTTTTTTATATCGTAAGGTGGCAAACGAGCGAGCGGTCACCTGAAATCGCTGAAATAGCGAAGCGACCGTAGCCCATAGACATACGCAATTGCATATGCGTTGCCTACCTTTAATCGACGGAGGAGAGGATGCATAGAAAGAAAATATTTTCCCTTTCCATGCATCCTCTCATCCGTAAAGTCCACTTCCACTTCCCATCCTTTCCTTATAAGAAAAAGGATGGGAAGGGAAAGAGGACTAATTTTGGCCTCCGGGACGCACACTCATCAGACGAAACGCGGAATTGCTTCCACTTCACGCGTGTCTTCTGTGTGGTCGTGGTATTTCACCGGGCGAGCCGGGCCGATTCGTGCGAAGATGTTAAAGCGGGCTCTACCACTGTTAAATATATATATATATATATATATATATATATATATTTATAATTAGAACAGATCTAGAAGTGCCAGGTGTAAAAATGTATCCTAGAATCAGGTTTGGTAACAAAATGCTAGAAGAGCATTCAATCAGAGCTAAAGCAAGTTTTATTAATGAAATCATATCTAAAGATAAATGTATTTTTATTCGGAAATAATTTTCCCCATCCCTAGTTTATTGAACAATATGTTATCATTTCATTTTACTTTTAATTTTGTAATAGAATGTTTAAATTTAAATTATTTTGCAACGATCAATATTTTGTCAATATACAATCGTGATATTATTATGAAAATAGTTAGGAAATAATAAATTCATAAAAATCTAAGTGATAAAAAACTGAGATGACGTGACGCAAAACTGACAATTTATATGATTGCGACAAAATGTAAAAACCAACAATAACCTCAAACAATATCTTTTATCATGCAAATATTTCACGACATAGCCATAAAGGCTATATAAATGTATTTTAAGAACCATTTCGACGAATGAGTTTTTTAACGTAATCCTTACATAATCTTTGACATGCAACAGATATCAAAATGGCAGCGGAAAAGCGCGGGAAACAGACGTGTGAACTTTTTGAACTAACTCATAAAAACCAAAAATGCTAGTCACATAATTTTGCATGCCGGTTGACCTAGTACACGATTGTCACGTAATTTTATACAATATAGCTAGATATTTTTATATGTTGTTTTCGTAAATATAGAGAAATACGCCTTAGATTTTTTTTGCACAGAAGAATAACTAGAGAATTAAATGAAATTGCGACATGGCTGCCATTGCAATGGTCGAAAATTGGTGTAATTTACCAGTTTTAGTACCTTATTTCAATTGTTTCACAATTAACGCAGGCAAAGTCTTTGTTTCTGGTGTTAGTTTGAAGAAATTATATTAACTTGACCTATATGACAATGTATTGAAGCTGTGAACGCTAAACCGAAACGGTATCACGTATTCATAAATATCCAGTTTAACAACCATTACAATAAACCATTCTACCACTGAAGATAGTGAACAAATTAACTTGACCCGGTTATCTGTTTATGGGATCGTATATCTAAGAGTCACGATCCTAGACCACGCGGGTCAAGGTTGATCGGCGCTGAGAAAACGCTCCATTGGGAAACTCTAACATAAATAAACAAAACGCAATATCTTTCGGAACAAGCTCATGGCATTTCAAGATCATTTAAAAAGCTGATTTACAACTATGGCCTACAACGATACGATTGTAATAGAAAATATGCCTTCTTACCGTGTGAATAGACCAGTATTAGTGAGACCATACTTGGTCTCACCGGCGCGGATGTAGATCTTGCAAGCGTCGTGCTGGCGGCAGCAGGTGTCGGTGAAGAAGAACAGGCCCAGCTCACCGGAGCGCGCCGCTGCTGAGTGACCGTCACCACACCACACCGTACCTGAACAACAACAACATGAACATTTAGTTCTTAGTTGTTTTGTTTTAGGTGAAAATTAAAAATAATTTTCTAACTCCAATTACCTGGGTATATCGCTTGAACTCTATCTTTGAAGGCATCTACAACAGAATTGGCAACATTTGCGACACTGGTCACTCCAGATGCCAAGCTACTGACAAATCCTCGGTCACTATCCAACGAACCGATGTCTCGGACACCCGCCATTAGCTGGCTGAAAGGCCTGCTGATACCCGAAGAAATAGTCTTCAGAATTCCACGACCAAATTGTCCTATAACGATAATACAACATAAATTAAAAACGAGTCTTAATATTTGTAAACTAAAGTCTCTATTCACGTAACTTACAGAATATTTTAAATCAGACAACATAGTTCTCAAATAAAAAAAAATGTTCAATATCAAGCTTACCCAATCCACCATTTTCTTCTCTACTTCTTAACTTTTCAGCTTCCAAAGCCTCACTTTGCTTCTGCATTCGTTTATAAATATCGTAAATCCAATTTGGGACCACTCTTTCAGCGACCGTCTCTACAACGCTCTCCACAACGCTGCCAGCGAAGCCAAATATCACTGAAAGAGCGTCTGTTTTTGGTGCAATTGTAGGAACAATATCTTTGGAATCGTAATAATCTTCTGGAACATCCTTTTCCTCTTCTTCTTCTGTATCTAATTCAGTGAATATTGGTACCTCCTCTTCATTAGACCCAGTAGTTTCACTAGATTCAGTAGTTTCATCTAATCGATTTATAGATTCGATGGTAGTTGAAGTATTAATAATCTCGTGTTCAGTTGTAAATGTCGTAACGTCTACTTTATCTGTAGAGTTATTTTCTTTTCGAACTTCGAACTCGAGTTTTGTATTATTATTTCTGATCGTCTCAGCTGCTACAACATCTAGTAGTGTTGCACTTTCATTATTTGAATGAGTTGTGAACTCTATGCTTAGTGTTGTATGATTTGTTTCATTGTCAATAAACTTTGTCGTAACATCATTATGTTCAGTTGTCGGAGTGTAATCTTCAGATGGTTGCGTTGAAACTGGTAATGTAACAGTTTGATGAATATCAAACTCTGGTAATATTGTTTTCGTTGTTGATAGTGGTATTACTGTTAAATCCGTATCAGTCGTACTTTCTACTACACTTAGTAATATATTTTCAGTAGTACTAACTAATTCTAGTGGTATAACACTAAATTCTGATAACTCTGTTGATTCTTCTACAGATTTTGTTGCTTGAGTAATATTTGTTACTTTATCTGTTTGATTTTGGTTTAATTCTTTATCTCTATTAATAAGCTTATCTTTTACAATAGTATATCTATATGAATCTCTTTGTTTACTATCTATATTGTTCCATGATGTTGTGTCATAATTTTTATTTAACTTAATTGAATATTCATCATCAAAATCTATGATATTATTATCGAAATCTTCTTGCTTTTTGTCGTTTCTTTTGAATGGAACATCAAACGCTCTCGGGCTTGTTAATGTTGGTGTAACTAAACATAAAATAAATATGGCACTGTTAACGAAATTCTTCATTTTTCTACGCACAGGATGGTACATTATCTGTCGACCATCTGAAACAAAAAACCTTATTATTATTGACATTTTTTTTCGCATGATTAAAGTTGCACTTTCTTGGATTTTACTGCAAACATAACACTTAAGTAATATTTGTTTTTATACTATACATTTTATCCATTCATTTTTAACACAATTGTCACAATAGTTGTAGAAACAAGCAAACTAGTAAGCACACATTGCTCCATACAAAGCCTTCGCTGTAAGGTCAGCAAACAAATGGGATTGTTTAAAATATTTAATGAAACGTCAATTGCGATTTAAAATAAATCATATATCATTTTAATTTGCTTCTTTTTATATAATGCATAATACCATCCACCTTTTAAATCATTCACTCGTCAAAAATTAACTAGTAAATATCGTAGTCTAGATTTTATCAGTACTTATTTTTGTTAAAATACACTTATAATAAACATCTTATACATATAAATAAACCCGAACAAAAAATAAGACATCACGGAAAACTACATTGTTTAAAAATAAACGAGACATATTTTTCCATGCCCACATTCATTTCATACTTATATACAATTTATTAAATGAATTCTACGTAATAAACATTGGACGAATTAAACAGGTATGTTTTGTGTAAAATGATTTGTTTGTTGACATTATAGAGGCTATACAAATTGCTTTTATGAATTAAAGGCCCGTGGAGTTTGTAAAATCAAATTAAATATTACCAACTATTATTCATTTTATCATTTTATATTAATTTAATAAACACGTAAACACACACTTTTTGTTATATAGAATGTCATCAATTATAGCGTATTTTTATGACGTACCGCAGTACACATTTATCGGATGAATTAACTGGATAAAAGTTATCTGCAAGAAAGGGACAACAATTGCAAGCCAATACAAGTAAAGATGGAAGGTTGCCATAGTAACGTAAATATCAACCAATGGGAAAGACCTTCGTCGTCATTTGAGCATTTGAATTTTGACATTTAAAAGTTTTACGCAATGTTAACAATAAAACAAAGTTTTTCTGTAGAACATAAATGAATGATATTTCAAGCGGGATGAAGCCTGACTATGATTATTAATAGTAATGACTATACAATATAATAACGTCGATCACACGCTGCATTTTGTAACAAAAATCAATATTGTAGTAATATAAGCGAGATAAATTTATACACGCATTCGATTTACTGCGCAATTCCCGCTCACTTTGCGCTGCACTGCATCTAACAAAGATTAACTACGCAGACAGACACGCGTACTTTGTAGCCTACACCTTTAGTTTTTATTAATTAAAACTTAAACTAGAAGTACACAAAAAGGGACACAATTTGATGCATTAGTATGTATAAGTAAAGAGTTTGAACGACTTTTGTAACACATTTTTGTTTAAAAGAACGTCACGTTATAACAGTTATATTTTTTTCTGTACATAAAATAATCTATTCTCATTGCAACAGTTAAATTAAAAAAAAAGGTTACATTCAAGATTAAGATCATAAATCTAATCAACTATCCAAAAGAAATCAAAAGGCCAAGTTTTTCATTCAATCAGATAATTCACATAATGATGCATGTATTTTATAATCTTTTGTATATTAAACAAAGCGGAGCGCAAAATTCACTTCTCATTAATTAGTTGCACAACGCAAGGATTCCATTTAAATGTAACAAAATAAATACGTCACATTCTGTCGTGACGTATCTTATAATATTTATAATCTATGACATCCATTTTATGATTCCCTATTTTAATATAGTGAGTGTAAAGATTTCTCACGCTCTAATAAATGTTGTATTACAACTTTAAACGTATTGTTTGTTCTTAGCTATGCAGAGAAACTTTGTGACTAATCGTGGATTTCTAAGATCAAAATCCCAATTAAAATAAACATTGTTATCTCTATTTTGTCAAAGATTATATGTTTTTACAGATATTCTCGTAAACCAACGGCAAAACTGATAAACCTTTAACTTATGCCAAACACCCAATGAAGTTTTTGGCTAACTTTTTTTCATTATATTTATTTTATACGAAAATATTCCCGACAGTGTGGAAGTACACTTTTTTAAAGTAAAAAGTCACGCTTGCACGATTTCTAGAAATTTACGTAATTACGATTAACCGAAGGAGTATCACATAACCAAATTGTTACTCAATCGATGTTATCTCTAAATATATACTTGCTTCAATTAACCAAGTAACCAAACACGCCTGAGACATTTTAAAAAAAATAGCTGTAGCCTGCGACTCCGTCCGCGCGGGATTTAAACAAAACTTAATAAGTAGCCTATGTGTTCTTCCAAAGTATGTTCTACATCTATGCCAAATTTCATCAAGATCCGTTGAGCGGTTCCATCCATCCATCCGTCCAAACTATCGCATTTATATTAGTAAGAAGTAATATAATTTAAAGGTGTGATAAAATGTCTCTACTTCATAATAACATTTTCACAATAGCTACAATCAATTGGTAATTTTACATTTAATAAAAATTGTTCATTAGCTCACTAATTTAAGTAAATAAAGCCTTTAAGCGAATTAATTATTTGTTTACATAAATATTCACATCCTAAAGGTTGATTTAAAGTTTTAACTTGTACAAAACCTAATAAGGTGATATACTTTTAATCAAAATACTTCAAGTTAAAGAAGTTTATAAAAGGAATAAACAAGTTTAGTACAAATCAGGGGTCATCAACATTTTATATCAACTACGAATATAAAATAAATAGTTACCTTGAATATATATTCAATTATAAGGTCAATAAACAAATAAATAAATAAGAAAAATGTAAAGCACTTTAGTTACTAAAAATTTTATTTTCGTCCGTTTTACGACTACACTATAGATAAGGCATAAACAAAAAGTTTCGTGACCGTGGATTTGGAAAATGAGCGAAATTTTCGAAAATAGAATGAGAAGGATATTTCAGTATAGATCTTACGAAAGTGGAACGTTTAAATAAAAACTGTTATAAAAAGGTTGGTCACCTCTGGAATAGTTTTACAAACCTGTTCATGGTAAATAAGTGAGCGGTGAATTCTTGCATTCGCCGGAGCTACCTAAGGGCACTAATCTAGGTCCCGATTTATTTATCGTAGTCAGTAATGACATGCCGAGAAAATACAGATTATTTTTAAAGGCAAAGAATACCAAGTTTACCATAAAATAAAGGAGCTAGTACTTAACACAAAAAATTGATTGATTACATCAAAATATGTATCTGGCTGTACGTTATGCTTGTGTAATTTATTTAAAAAAATATCAGTCAATCGAACCTTTTTACTTCAAAATCGGACAAGATATTTACGTTATGAAAAATAAGTACGATATTAAATTACTTTATTAGATTATAAGGATTTGTTCGTCAAAAAAAAAATCTAGAGATTTTATTGAACAAAAAAAATTTAACGATATTGTCAGCGCTGAGCTGAAAGCAATAGACAAAACATTGCTAAATGTTGGTTACGTTTGATTGACTTTGATGGAGAACATACAGATATATATAACGACAAGAAATTATATAAAAGTATAATACTTTAAATACATAGATATACGACCACAAGATATTATATATATACTACTAAGATTTATATATTTCAAATTATTAAATAAAATAACAAAAAAAAATTAAAAAACAAAACAATTACAAAATATGTAGAATCCACAAAATAATATTGTTATTATCAACAGTAATAATATTGTATAGCATCGCATAACTTGCTATTAACAAATATAATTTTATTATTAACAACGTTATAAAATAACAAACAGAGAATGTTCCCGTATGTTCTGTAGATATTGTAACAATAACCTTCTGATCGGCTTTTACTTTTGCTGGCTGTCTGACGTTTACTGAAATATTTACAAGCGAAAATATTAACGCAAAAAAAAATTGTATTCATCAAAATTTCCGTATCCTAACATGTCTAGGTCATTACCAACCGCAAATGGATGGTTAATTGACTTATGTAAGTTAACAGTTAAGTACTCGGTTAAGTTATCAATTAACGAATGTTCCCAGAGGTGTGGACTTTGTGGCTTTATTTACGTTAAGTCGCTAACTACATGACTGATTCAAAACAAAAAGTTAAAAAATAGTAATCGAAAACTTTGTGTGTTGTTAAATTAGGTTTTTAAATAATGATATTGTTCTGTATATCTGTATTAATTCAATTTAAAGTTAAATTATATTATTAGCTGTAATAAAATTTATAAGTTTAAATCCCCAGTATTTTTATTATCAACTTCTGTCCTTATTCCTGCATTCCGGGAAGAAAGACGGCATTTACTATATTATGGAAGAAAAAGCAACGTCCTTATATTACTAATATTAAAAATGTGAATGTTTTGATGAATTGATGGATGTTTGTTACAAGGTATCTCCAAAACGGCTGCATAAATCTTAATAAAATTTTACATAGATGTATAACATAGTCTGGAAGAACACAGATACTAAAGTTTTTTTTTCCGCGCGTACGAAATAACTGTCAACATTTACATTTTAATATAACCTCAACTAAATTTATATTGCGTAAAACATTTATTAAATGCAATTTAACAGATTGTGCAATTTAAGTTAATTGTTAGTTAATTAATACTCGTAAATAGTAGTTACACAACTCTAAGGTATTTGACATTGAACCGGTAAATTAAATAATTGATGACTATTGAAAACAATTAAATTTAAAAAGATTCTCACGGCTTGTAATCATATTTTGTAAGACAAGCAGTGGTATGAATTCCTCGTCAAAAGTATAGATTAGAGAATTCTAAACTTCAAATACAAAAGTGAAGAGATATATTGGTATACTAGGTAGAGGTAGGCATAGGAAGAGGTTAATGGATCACTTGTAAGGTGTAATGCTTAAGAAAGAAGTGACGACTGAAATGATGGAAGAAAAATCGATTTGGTGGACGAAAACTAGTACGCAGACCTTACGTGAGTCGGAGAAGAATTGGAAGATGATGATATAGAGAGAACTCTTTCTGATAGTATTTTAAAATAACTTTTATTATAAAAATACAGCAACAGTGGTTCAATACACTCTCCGTACTCATAACAATCATTGTAGTATCTTATTAAAATTTGGAATAGTGGTAGAACATAATCTAGAAGAATACATAGGCTACTAATTAAGTTTTTTTTTAATTCCCCGCGGACTGAGTCAACAAAAAACTTTGTGTATGGTACATGTAAATCAAACTTATAAAATAAGTCAACGTAAAACAGTTGAAACTAGCAAATGCCGTATTTTCTTAGAAAGTTAATATAAATAGCAATTTGTTATGTTTGATACATCATACAAGTTGGAGTTTATTTGATTAACATCGTAACATCAAGCTGCTACCCTCGACCTACTGCGAGCTTTTTAACCTATCTTAGTTACGTAAATATGGATTGTAAGCAATTTTCTTTCCCCATATGTCATGTCGACACTCATTTATAATTTATCGGACACCTTTACACCCTACGAATACATTAAAGCATATAACGGATTTAAATAACAGACATATTCAATTAACAAAATCTTCATTGGTGTTGAAAGAAAAGACTAAAATGTATTTAGTTTCAACGTCATTTTGGTTCCAAAAACAAAGATTTATAATGCGACAAGTCTTGGCAGAAAACCTACAAACCTATAAGCATTTAAAAATTATAAAGAATAAAACAGGACAAGCTTGGTAACACTGTTTTGACATTAACAGGGGCGGCGTTAGTGAGCTGTCATAATTTAATTTTAGTTATGACCACTGGGTCAAATAATTTTGTTTATAAACGCTCTCAAAGTAAAGTAACGAAACTGACATCCCTCAGTGTTTGGATAATGCATTAATGTTTACTAATACTTCACATTGAGATATATTTCAAAGTTTAATATCATATATCAAGCTAGTGTTACTATATTTTGTAACGACAAAGTGGTGAGAGCATTGGGCGCGGTTTCAACAGCATTTCTTAATTCATATGTTTCTGTTGCGTGTCGGCTGTCGGCTGTCCGCTGTCAGCTCGGCCATGACATTCCGCCGAATGTCCGAGTCATCGTATTGCGTGCTCGAGTTATTGCCTTACACACTGATAAGAATTCTATATATCTTTTTATTTACTAATATTATTTATGCAACAATTCAGATGTATGACTTTGGCAAAGCGACACACGCTTAGAGCTCAACTAATTGTATTTCATATTAACAACAATATAGCCTTTGTTACAGGATAACATACTAGTAATATACGATTTATTATAACCGGTTGAGTTGTGTCGTTATTTATCTTGCACATATATAAAACTAGCTGTCGCCCGCGACTCCGTTATAACGAAACTTAATATCTAAGAGATAAATTAAATAAAAAGCATCTCTTCAAGGCATAAATTAGAAGAAAAAAATGCATCCTATGTCAGTCTCGCGTGGCTCTAAGCTACCTCCTCACCAATTTTCAGGCATATCGGTAAAGTCGTTCTTGAGTTATAAATAGTGTAACTAACACGACTTTCTTTTGTATATATACACTCACATCTTTATAGTATTTTGTATGAGATAAAAAAACTTAGTAATCTTATTGTTTATTATTACTTAGTACTTATATTATTAAATGAGGATTTAAGGTCTATTCTATTAGAAAATATTATATGAATAAAAGTACTCAAACATTTCATGATTCTTGTAAAGTTTTTATGGAATATAAGCGAGATTTATTATAACAGCGGACCGAGTCATAACAAAACACTAATTAAATACTTACGTTACTTCAATATTATTTAAATAACGATAATACTTAATATTTCTTTTAATAAGATCTGAACTAAATTATTGAAATATGAAACAAACCTGATGATTAATATTTCACAGAAAATAAACAAAAATTAAATGAAAACAAACTCATAAACAACACAAACACAGTCAACAAAAAATATTAATTGCTTGGAATAAAAAAACGATGTAAAAAAAAACACTTGTCGAAAACAAAACCGAAAAATAATTCGCGTACAAAGGAATTGCGGTTTGCGGTTGACGGGCAGCTTTGGCGCCAAAACGCGGTGAAATGTCAAACTTGAGCGGGAACGTAAGGTCGTGGTAAATGGCTATATGGCGGGGCGAAGCCGCTACAGCTTAGAAACATAAGTTAATATGAATGTTTGTTAATAATATAATTATTAGCAACATTATTAACAACACAAGCCTAGTCGATATAAAAAAATCAAAATCTTATTTTTTCTACCCAGAAAACAATAACAAAAGGTAAAGAAAACAAGAGTTATAACTAATATAGGTATAAAATAATAAAAACTTCTATAAAAAATATAAAACCTACCCTACAACCAAAGACAAAACATTTTGTTGACAAAAGGTTAAAATATCGAAAGAAAAAAACACTAAAAACCAGAGCAAAATAACTAGTTCATCAAATCATAATGTACTTTACATTTTATTAAACAACGAAGGCCGTAAAACAAGTAGACCGTAGTTTGTGACGTGCGTCTAAACAAGGTCCAAACGAATGATCCGGAAGGAATTTATCTGTGGTTACTTTACTTATGAAACAAATTATAGCTGTAGACACTTTATAAATTATTTCGAATACGAAAGGGTACGAAGGACAATAAGTAATTAAACGATACAAGAGAGCAGCAAAGCAAACGGAAGGAGGCGACGATGCAGAACGCTGCAACCTCCTTGCACAACCGACACTTTGTAATTAATGTATAGATGCAGCTAGATAACATAAATAATTAGACTACACTGTAAGAGTTTTAACTCTATAATACTTTAACATAACTAAGTTACACATGTTGTATAATTTGGTCCTTTGTGGGGTGCATTTTATGAGATCCATTTTAGTTATTTCCTACGCTGCATACATCTAGAATATGGAGAACTGATCGCCAACTTTCGTTAGTCGGAGAGGCACCACAAGAAGAAGATACATCTAGAATTTGTGTCCTCAATTATGTATATTTTTCTTTGTCTCTAATAATTATAAAAGTAACGTTTCCAGCCTTTCCAGTTCCAGTAAGTTGATGTTGATAATAAAACAAAAATTCCGTTAAATATTTTATATAATATTTTAATTTAAATATCGCCTAACAAAACAGCAAACATGACGATAGGAAACACATACGTATTGTAAAACTAATCAGACAGAATCAGAGAATTACTATTTAACATCTCTGTGAGGTTATTGTACGTCATTTGGCAATTATATGATGTATGTGATGAACATATCTTAATATTCAATCATACCTTTATTTATATTTTAATATTTAAATAATAACTTTAACAAATATCATCTTGCTTTGTATTATATATAAATAATAATTAGTACCTTGTAAAATGCTCTTTTTAATTACATTTCAACGTTAAATCATAAATGTTCGTTTAGACAAACCGGAATCTTACCAACAACTTTCGGCAGTCGTTCCAGAGCGAGACAAACTTATGGGGAATGCATACGTTTGTCTCGCTCTGCAAACGCTTGAATCTCAAGACTATTAACGTTGTATTGTCAATCTTCTTCTTCTTCTTCTTCTTCAGAATGAAAGAGATGAGAATATGTATTAACAAAAATGTCATTGCAGTGAAGTTCTACCGTAATATATATTAATGAACAAGTTTGTCGTTAAAATAAAAATAATTAATAGATAAAAACAGAGCTCATTAAATATTGTTCCTTTGCAAAATGCTAACTACGTAAGGTACGAAGGGAATACGTCATTGACATAAGTATCTTCACCTTCGGTATCTTTTGAATCTGAATCTACTTCTGACTTTATCGTCACGTCCAACATATTGCGCGATGTAAATTTTCTTACTTCAGAGTTCGGCAATAATTTATAAAACTGTTTCCTCTTTTCTTCGTCCATTATTTCTTTAGATATAGCACTAACGTCGTTCTTATCAGCTGTAGAGAGAGCTCGATTTTTTGAAGCGCCTCCAGGCGCCGTTGATCGTTCGGTGGATTTAGAAAATATTTTCCTTTCAGTTTTTTTGCTTCCGTCGTCACCTAAATCATAATCGACCCAACCAAATTTTGATTTTTTTGTAGGCTTTCCAACGTATGTTATAATTTTAGGATTATCAAACTTATCGCGAACCATATGATGGAATTTACGAGTTGTCCTCGGCGTTGCTTTTGTTCGTGTTGGAAGTGTTACTTGAATCTCCACGTCACTGTCTCCATTGAGTTTTATTAGATTCGGAGGAAATTCTTCATTATCTGGTTTATTCTCGTTGTTGAATGATTTGAAACTGTCAACATCATTTCGGTCATCATTTGCAATTCCAGGTCCAATTTTTACAGATGTCTCTGTATCGGACTCTGCAATATTGTCTTTGAGAAAATCATATTGTATCATTGGAGTCGTAGTAACAATAGTAGCGGATGTTGATGACATCGATTTTAACTTGGCATTCTTAAGAATATTATTAAAATTAGATAATCTGAAACTATTACTAATTTTCTTAGAAGCATGTAGAAGTTTCTGGAAATCTTCTACTTTATCGTTACCATCATCCGTTGACTTTGAGAATGTAATTTGATTGTCGTCAGAACCAGAGGTATCATTATTATCTTTGTCCAAGCTATCCAATCCATAGATGTTATCTACATACGAAAATGTCTCAGCGGTTGCTTTTTCCGTTGGCCACGGATATGTTCTTGTTGTAGAAGCATCAAGAACTTTTTTCTTAATTGGTTTTATGTCAGGAGCATGTTTAATTGCATCTATTAATAAATCAATGCCATCATTCACTGAAATATAAAACACAAATATTACTATGCATCGTATAGATAGGGAATTGAGGATACAGATTAGAGTAAAAAGCTAAATAATTTGAGACATTATTAGCTAAATCCCCCGGCGCCCCCGTTACCAAGCCAAGCGTCAGACCGATCAGTGAGGGGACACAAACGTTGACACTTCAACAAGGCTAGTGTTACGCCGATACACCGGCGCATTGTCGGATTTTATTCCTAACAGTAACAAGATACGATAAGATGTATATCATACCAGGAGTAGCATCCAGTGGGTAGTTTTGTTTAAGTAAATATTCCATTATTGTTAATAAATACTCGATTGCGTCATCGTCACCAACTGCACTCCTCTTTCTTCTGTTTGTTGTTGCAGAACTTAATTTTTTAGCTAAATTTTTCAGCTTTCTCAGATTATTAATAATATTCTTCGTAAATGTATCGATAGCAAGGCTTGTAGAGAAATCACTATCGTCAATTTTTTCTGGTTTCTTCAATTTCCTTTTCTTTTCAGTGTGAGTTAAATTGGATTCTAATTTTGTTAGCATATTATAAACTTTTTTTATGAACGTATTTTGTAATACATTGTAATCCACTAAAACTTTTTTAATCTTTTTAAACCGTTGTTCAGCAATTGCTATTTTAGAATTAGATTTACCAACTTCATTTGTCTTTGTGCAGCGCAAAGGTCTTTGTGGTAACCTTTGTTTATTATTTGTCATATTTTTCTTATCAGTCAAAATGTAAATGATATCTTGTAGAATATACGAGAACTTTCCAATGGATTTGATGAAAGTTTTAATGCTATCCTTGATATAATACAGTTGAAGTTGTCTTTCCTTCAGTTTGTTATGTGTGCCGTTTTTGCTACAATTATTACTCATAATTGGCTTAAAGTTTAAGTCGACAGCTTCGATTTTATTATTTATCATTTGTTGCAAAAGTTTTTTTATTATTTTAATAGTTTCCATGACCTTGTACATTTCACCATTTAACTCATTTATCTTTATTTGCAATTTAATTTCGTCTCTAGGATAAATTTTGCAAGTTACGTTTTTGACACAAAATGTTTCTACTAAACTATTTTTATCAAATAATTTTAATTTGTCGTTGTTTGTATAAAAGCCATTTTTACTTTTGAAAAATATATTATTAAAAAGACTCCTTAGATTGCCAATGAAATCAAAATTTGATCCGATATTTCTATTTTTTGATATATTTCTTGGTTGTTTTTTAAAAACATGCTGTAAAATTCCTTTACTATTAAGCATATTATTTATTAAAGTCAAATCTTCAGTTTCACTGGATTCTTTAGTTCCTCCCTTCTCTTTGTCGAGACCGAAATCATCAAAACGAATTTTATTATTGTCTCTTTGCAGATTCATTTGATTATAATCCAATGTGTTGTTAATATTTTCTGAAGTAGTGAGATATTTTATATCTGTTATATTTATGGTTTTGAATTTTTGTTTCTTGTCTTTCACATCGTGCCATATTGATAAATTTACTTCATTAGTACTAGAACATAAATTTGTTCCAGTTAAGTTTTGCGATGTTTTCTTTAGAAGTTGAATAGTTTTGTTTCCATAAGTGTAATTGTAACTTAGATGTTTTATTTTAATTCCATCATTATTTGCTAAATCGTAGTTTCCTTCTGTAACTACATTATATTTGTAATATTCGTATTCATTTAATTTTATTGGCTTCTCATTTAATACTTTTTCTTTTGGTGATTTTAAAGTATTATTGTAATCTATTATAATTGTCGTTGTCGTAAAATTAGCTGAAATAAATTTAGTCACACAATAAGTCTTAAAAATTAAGTAGCTATTACGACATTCAGAATATTTGAAAAAGACTTTAAAATAAGACAATTACCTTGGTTTACAGTATTTCTTCTTATTCTTTTCTTCCTAAGTTCTTCCTTTGTTATTTTATTGAGTGACAACTTTTTTCTAAATCTTTTAGGACTAGATTTCTTATACATATGTGGACTTACGTAAGTTGTTTGATGTTGATAGTTATTTTTAGTGTCGTGTTGCGGCATTGATCGTTTATGAATCACCTTATGTTTTGTTGAATTTGTGAAATTTCTCTCTGTCTTATTAATTATTTTCTGAACTGCAGCCATCGCTCTCTGAACTACTTTGTGATTTAATCTGGCATTAACGTTGTTTTCATTTATAATCTTTTTAATTCTAACACCTTGTATGTCTTTAGACTTTCGTTCTACTAGATCCTTCTGGAATACAACTACATTGTCGTCGTGTTTTGCTGAATATGGATATTGATATGTTGTTGAAAAGTCTTGACGCCACGACTTCACGTTATTATGATTTACGTTCATTTTTCTCGCTAGTCTGTGCATTTTAGTAGAATTTATTTTATTTTGATTGTCCAAATTGGAATGTATCTCCACTGGTGTTCGTTTGATCGTGTTATTATTGTTTTGATAATGTTTCTTCAGTTTTCCTGTAAGTAAATTATGTTATTGCATTTTTTTAATGAAATTGATGCAACTCACATATTAATTTTTTAATCGATAGGTAATTAAAGAACTTAAAGTTTACTTACTATCGGAGCAGAAACTCAAAATGTGACAGTTCCAGAGGCCGGATCTCTCGCAATCGCATACCGTGCAGCCGAGACACCAATCATCTGAAATCAATAGACACCGCCATCTCTTTCGTAGACAATTAAACTATAATCACAAGATAAAGTGTACAGCATTGCCATAAAAGAGTTTCCTTCCTCATATTGATGAGGGATTTCTACAGAGAGTCTGTTCGTGAAAGAGTGAAAATTCGGTATTGTGTATATGTGCGGTAAAATTTTAGTTGGTCCTTCGTAAGCCGGAACTCACCAGGCGGACAGTCATCACTGAGTGTGGTGCCGAGTGGCTTACAGCTGTGCGAAGTCTTCTTACTGAAAACTAAACATAATGCACTGCAACACAAATATGTACTGACATTGTCGATCAATTGTCGAGTTAAATTTATTGATTGTTTTGCTTAATTTACGACAAAAATGTTTTGTGACAATTTAATAAGGAAAAGCAAGTTTTCTCACAGTTTTTTACAGCATATTTTACCCCAACATTTGCATCTGGACTTCTCCTATTTCTTCCGGTGCTGTAAATATAAATATTTAGTTAGTATTTTGTTTTACAAAAATTTCTTTTATCCAAATACCTCGGTATTCAGGGGTTGCAAAGAATATTTAGAAAGACCAGTGTCGACTGAAAACATCAATAGCTAACAAAGGAAGTTATTCATTGTCTACAGTACTGTCTTCAAACAGGAAAGGCATAGCTGAACAAACAAATGCCGGTAGTTTGCAAATTACTTGTATCAGTTATCAATCAACATTCTTCCTTACGAAAATTGATCAATTCACAAATATGTGAATTCATAAAACAATAGCTATAATAAATACTAAAAAAACAAAAACCAAGAAACCTTTTATCCATTCTTATATACATCTTCGTATGACATTGAGATTTTGGTCTAAGCCAGCACACAGCAGTATTATTCTTGCAGAAACAAAGACGACAGACGCCGTCCACTTCGTTTGAAGACATATCCTCTTTGTAGTAATATCCATCGTCAGGGCATTTGTCCGTAACATTGACTGAGTATGTCGCATCTGTTTGAAAATCTGTGAAAATAAAATCAACAGATCAAAACAAATTGAATGAAAAGCTTTTATTTTTGAATCGCAGGTTTTTTAATAAATAAAGAATATCAGCCTACCTTAACATAATACATTCTTTAATTTACATTCCCAACAACATTAAAAAACAAATTAGGGAGACGGGGGTAGATATATGGATGTGACATAAAGATCTCATATCCTAAAGATCGAGGGGAAGATCATGAAATAGAGCTGTAGTTGAGAAGAGAAAGAAAGAGGAGTAACTCACCATGAGCGATCACGTTATGCAAGAGTAGCAGGAGCAACAGCATTCTCTGGAGGCGGTCGGCGACGCATTACGCGACGCGAAACAATGCCGCCAACATCACACGGCACTTGTTTGTAAACATCTCCGTAATACACATTCCATGCACAGAGTTGGATCTAGAACATCAAAATTTCTATTAAATTTTATAATCACATATCAAATTTGAACAAAACAAGCACTAGCCAGCTATAGAATCAACATGCATAAAGTAGGAAATTACGTTTTTAATTTATGAAAACGGATAATTAAAATTTTAGATTTTATAGAAATATTCTATTAATCATAATAGACCCAAAAATGGATCCTTGAAGAACATCCAAGAGAAAAAGTTATATACGACATAAATATATACAGTAATGTGTTACATTAGGACAACAACTAAATAAATTTAGAAGACCACATATTTTTAATTCTCCAATGTCTAGTTTAGTAAGTCTCCAAAACATACCTTACAGTTTAATCCATCGAATGCTTTAAAGAAGTCATTATTTAATGACTTAGTATTTACTAAAGAGCTAGTGTTTCTTACATATTGATTTTATCAGGTTCCTTTATCCATTATTTTCAGTAGGCCTATATCTAGATTTATCGTCGTCCCAAGTCCGTTCCATTTAAAAAGTTACGTTTGCATAAACACACCTAGTTGTTGCGAAATACGATCTCCCATTGTTGTCGCGTCACGTCGTCGCAATGTACCGTCTGGTGTTCTTCCTGCTGGTGACCATACAAGGTAAGACTTCCTTTGCTATCCGTAACCTCACCTGTAGCGTAGACCTCAGTCGTGAACTGTGACGTCACACGATCGTATCCGACACGTGACTATGTTTTGATACTGACTTCAAAATAAGGATATTTTTCTTCGCACCTTAAACAATTTGCTTAGTACACGAGATTTTACTGATTTCAAATCATAAATAGCGGCTTATATATTTTGGTAATACGTAATATAGCGTTATGGTGAAATAAGTCATCTTTTAATATAGCACTTTTTAGAAAAATGAGTTAATATTAATTTATAATTTATATTAGTACTAAACAAGCCTAAAGCTTTAGTCTCCCCTTCTTGTTGGAATATTAAAAAACTTTACAAAGAATGCAAAAGTTGGGAACGAACTTGGCCCTGCTCTTTACAATACCTCCTGACTGCTGATTCCTGATTTAACTTCGTTTAATTCTCTTTTTTCTAAAACAAAGAGGAGGCTAATGCTTTAAGTGCTAATGAAGGCCGTTAAATTATAAATTTCTGTAATTTAACCTGATTAACCGATTTTGTTTTTAATTTTGATAAATTTTGATAAGAAATTCGATATATTTCCCTAGAGCACAAGTTAGTTAATTGAGTTTAAAATTAACTATGGTAATATTACATAATCTCTACCCTTTTCCGTTTATGAGATATGATAACATCAAAACTTATGTTCAGCGAAACCATTTGGGCTACAAAATGGCGACGAAATAAATGTGTTTGGTTTTAGTATGTTTGTGAAGTAAATTCCGTAAAATTAAATGTTGATTTCAGAAATAAAAACACAAAATACCGAAGCATTCCGTTATCCAGAAACTGGACCATTGTTCTACCGCAGATCGACTCCGTATCAATGCACAATATGCGACGCTTACGACTGCCTTAAAATGGACGACGCGAAATGTGAATACTACAGGGCGATCAACAGAATGCTGCAAGTTGAGTGTCAAGATAAAGTGGTAACCAATCCCGCGATTAAAGCTGAAGTAGACGAGTTGTTATACGATTTAACTATAAAAGGTTCGTTGATATATTGGCATGGCTAACGCACAATTGTTGTCTTCACCTTCTTCAAATAGATGTTCATGGCTGGATCCACTCTTTTCCGAGAATTAGACAAAAAGATCTAAACATTAATCTTATCATCCAGTAACCAGCCATGATTAGCTTATGGAAATTTTATTTATGTTCCATGTGATTTTCTATCTTGCTCTGAACTTGTAATAAAAAATGAAAAGAAAATATTTTCGTTAGCAAATTGTCTCAGTTGTTATTCTGTTAATTTACGTTTCTCTAAACAAATATTGTATAATAGTATCGTAATATAATTTACACACAGCTTTATTCAGTGGCCACGACGCAGCGTAACATTTCATTGTTTCTTCAAACAATTGAATATTTCACTAATTACTAAATTCAGATTAGTACGCATAATTACGTAATTATTCCAAATAGATTATTAAGATTCAACTGTTCATTAATAATCTTATCAGAAAGATTTAAACTATACAGTGGTAAAGCCAATAATATATTTTGCACTAATGAGCCGAATCAAAGACAGAAGACATGCATGACGTGGATGACAAATGTGCGTGTTGGAGGCCTAATTTTAGTCTTCTTTTCTTTTCCCCACTTTTCTTATAAGGAAGAGACAGAAAGGGGAGACGGATTTAGCTGAGATGCATAGATAGGGATTTTCCTGTTTCATTGCGTTCATGGGCAACGGTCACTTAGTTATTTTGGCCGCTTGCTCGTGTACCACCTTTTGCTATGAAAAAAAAAACAAAAGAAAATTATATTTTCAGAATCCCGCGCGACCCGTCAATGTGTACCAGACATATCCAGCTACTCAAATTGCAACAAACGTAAGTTTCAATTAACTTTCCACAGTCTATTGTTTTATGTCAAAAACAAAGGACACTGTAATGTACTAAATCCTTGACTTGACTTGTTATAATGTAAGTATAACTTCTGTTGAGAGCCAGAAAGCATCAAAAGTGAATCGACATCTCTATCTTGGACTCATCTACCTTAAAGGAAAAAAATATAAATTTTTATATATTTAATCTTTAATCAAGTCTATTTTCTTTAAGATAATCTATGTCTGGGATGCACGCGGTGCTCGTGCTCTCCGGCAGGCAACTGGGAATGCAGGAGATGGCAGCAGTGCCGGCAGCAGCCTCCCCTGGATGTAGACCACCATCTGCTAGTCGAACTCATGGAGTATATTGACGATTGTAAGTTCTATCAAATTCAATCTTGCACTTATGAAGACAATTTTCCTTTTCAGAAGGAGAAGGATCTTGTAATAAAAATGATGCGCTGTGACTATTTAGAAGAAGACTACTGTAAAATCATTTATTTATTTAGTTATGTATAGTATTAATTTGTTTGTGCTTTGTCAGCCCCAAGGAGCATCAGAACCAAAACAAAACGTTCGATTCAGACAAAGGTGTCGCCGAAAGGAACTGAGAAAGAAGAAAACTTTACATCACAAGAAATATCCTCATTAATAAATGTATTTAACAACACGTTTGATATTAAACAATCTGGTCAAAATAATGATTTAAACACAGTTGACATTGAAAGGGATGCAGTCACCGAAAATTTTGAATTATCGAGTAAGTTTGAAATATTTTTAGTTAGAAGTTAGATGAAAGTTAAAACTTGAGTCTATTACCATTTTGAAATTCTAGATGCCACCGAGAAAAATGAATTGTTGGACCATACCGATTTCGACTTGGATGACTTGTTCCCAGAGTATAACTTAAGCATCGGGGACGCCGCTAAACTGCTTCTACCGATGCTGAAAAATCATACTGAAGAAATACTGGATACAGATTACATCGACATCCCTGACGAAAATGTCACTGAAATGGATAAAGGAGACATTGATAAGATATTAGGTAATTTTTCAATTTAAACAAAACTTTAATTAATTTAAAACAAGAAATGAAGATAAAGTAAAATTTAACGTTAAAAAGAAAATTGTAACTTTGTTTACAAACTTATTAGTGATAATCTTTTTTCAGATTTTAGCAATTTAGACGCGAATCCAAAAGGAATACCCGCAGCGCGTGAAGTTTATGATCTACTTGAAAGGCAGTCGGTGCGTGTTGTCAAAAGACAAATCATAAACACGACGAGAACTTTACGCAATCAAATACTGTTAAATAATTCTAAACGTTCAATACAAGATCTCACAGATAATGTACTCCATCCACTTTTAGCATTTATCAACACAAAGCGCAATGAACTTCAAGAATTAGAAAACATGAGAGACTATTTGCAAGAATATATTCGTATGTACATAAGAAACGAAACGTTTTTAAAAATTAATAAAACTCTACTAGAAAACTTGACAAAGGCTTATGTAGCTTTTTACAAAATGGAGATTTTACCAGAAATTCAAAAGACTTCGGCTCAAAATAAACTTTTAAGTTTGAATGATTACGAATCTAAATTAGAGAGAGACATCTACGAAGTAATCAGCGATATTATTGGTATACAAGAACAATCCAATTACAAAGATCTACCTGAAAACTTAAACATATTAATTCAAGCTATGAAATATTATATTCATAAACAAGGAAAAGTGCATGTCATGAAAGAATTTCACAAAATCACTGAAAACAATATGAATATGTACAAGAAATTTATTGAGGAAAATTCAAATGAATTTGCTGTGTCTTCAGCTCCTAGTGTAATTAAACAAGTACTCATCGTGATAGATAAGGAAATGCCTCGTTCCAATGCTTTAGCACCATTGTCTACAGGAGCCAAGAAAATACTGAATCGTTTAGTAAATTACGATTTTGTAGAAAAATACAATTTAAAAAATCGAAGCATCCCAAAGCCACAATACAATATGGCAAATGACTTAAAAGATGTTGGAATCAAATGGTATAAGATGACGAGAGGCATTGCATCCAGTCGCCTCTCTGATCGTCTTTACAGCATGAAGTTGCTACATTTAGAAATATCCAAAGATATCGCCAAAATTAATGATGCTTTAACTTTTATACAGAACTCACAGACAAGACGTTTTATGTTATTCGATAAAGACAACAGCGAACGCTATGCCTCAAGAATCGGAGAGGATATAAAAATCGTATATGTTAAGCTGCAAGAAATTTTAAAACAACAAAATGAGGTCAATGTCAAAAAGTTTGTGCCGGTAGCTGTAACAACACGAAAACCAAAATCTAAAAAGAAATCTTTCTTACAACAAGTAAAAAAAATACTAAAACAATCGAAGAAAGACTTCAGTAATGTTTTCAAAAATAATTTCAAAGACGATTTGTCAAAACAAATTCAAGATATTAAATGGCAAAAGGAAACAAAAGGGATATTAAACAGAATCAAAAGATCAAACACTGCTTTCAATAAAGCAATAAGGCGGATGAAAAATATAATACCTAATTATTTAAAAAGAAAATTTAATGGGGCTAAAAACTTAAAAACTGTCACGAAAAAACTGTAACTGTTATAAAGTTTGACTCTTATATTATTAAGAGACAAACGAGCACTGCTATCCGAAACATCAGAGGAAAATTAGAATTACTAAAATTAGACTTTAACTTCGAAAATAAAAAAATATATATATATTTAGTCAGTATTTTTTAATAAATCATAAAAAAATCTTAACAAATGAAGTCTGTGAAAAGCTTCAAAAACTAATTTCTTTCAATGCATTTAATTGTTTTAACAAGCCTTCTGATGCCACAAATTTTACATCGTTTCTCGTATTTTTCATGTTGACTTGCGGCAGCGGAAAAATTGCATCCTTATCGACATTGACATGCTGCGACGACAACCCTGGTGACATAATTCATATTATGTTTTCTGCTTTGTAAAATAATTTAAAGGTTATTAATCTGTACACTAAATCAAATTATACATTACCTTTGAAGATATTCTTTGGACTAAATTCATTTGTATCCGTAACAGTATTAGTAATAAAAACTGAAAACAATTCTTTAGCTAAGCTATAATTTCCACTTTCCAATTGTGTCCTTATCCTTTTAGCTAAATTATAATTGATATCAAGATTAGATTTAATTCCTTTGGCTTCTTTAATTCGTATGTACAATTCAACACGATTCTTTATTAATTGACTTATTATTTGATCTCTGGTTAATTTAAAAACATTAGAATCATTAATATCAACTTCTTGGATTTTCATTGTTTTATAATTGGACGATTGTCGATCATCATCTCTATCAACAGTATATGAAGGAAACTTAGGTTTATTTATAAATCTATTATTAGTGAAGACATTTACTGGATTGTATTCAACTTTTTGTTCTACATATCGACCGTGTGTCGGAGTTTCTAAAACATTGTAATCAGGATTGCGCATCTCTTGCTTGTAAACAGTTTCTACTCTAAAATTACTGAGATCTTCGCGTTGTAATTTTTTCTTATAAGTCTTTAATTTATCTGATATTCTTTTATTTAAGTTAATACTCTTTGCTGCGTTATCTATAAATTTCTTAATAACAAATTCCTCGTCTGACGGCAGTTCAATGTAACTTTTTACAAACGATTTAATATTTTCCAAAGCATTCACAATTTGTAGAGCACTAGCTTGAATAACTTTTAACAATATCAAATGACTAGAAATTGGTACATTTACTAAGTTTGCATATTCTTTATAAGAATTCGATGACATATCAACATTATCTATTATTTGTTTAATCTCGTCAAAAGATTTAAGTCCGTTGTTATAATTTCTTCGTGAAGCTTTACTTTGTTTATTCAAATTTTTAATAACTCTTTCCCATACTTTTGTAGATCCAGGTAAAGGAGTATATTCCTTTCTACGTGAGACAGAACCTCCTATAAGATTATTTCGTAGTGATTCAAATATTAGGCTTATATTATTTAAATTGGAACCTTTAGATCCTTTTGTTATTTCGTTAGCTTCACTTTTTGCTGAATTAAACAAATTGTATAGACATGGCAGAATATTTACAATATCTCTATTTTCCTCTAAGAAAGTTCCACTTTGATTTTGCAACTCTTTAAGGTCATTGAAAATTGCAGTTATATGTGTTTTTAATTTGTTTTTTGTTAAATTGAACTTTTCGTCTTCATTTCTATCATTGTTTGTTTGTAAGTTGGTCTCAGTAGTTATATTTTTTAATTCTTTCTCCTTCTTTTTTGTATTTGAATTAGAAGATGGAGATATTAATTCAACGATGTCATCCATAGACTTTACATTTAAAAGTTTTGATATATTTTCGTATGTATCGCCTTTAATACTTGGCAAAGCGCTTGCATCTTTTTGTGCTAGTCCTTTAAATGCACAATTGGGATTCATTTTAAAGATATTAAGATAATCTATTACTAATTTGTCCTTAGACGTTAAATTTAAATTATCAGTATTGATCCCCATGATTTGTTTCAATTCTTTTTTAATGTCGTCCGAGTTACCAAATAAATTCATATGTCTTACTTTCGTCATAAACTTTTTAGCTTTTTTACTCTTTTTAGGTAAAAGGAGTTTAGTTATTTTTTCTAAAACGTTACCAAATACATTTATTGATTTACTTTCATCTTTACTTAACATTAAATCAATATCCTGTGTGCTATTTACATTCTGTAGATGCATACCATTTCGCAACAGATTTAGTTTAAATTCTACATTTTCAAATTTCCTAACTAAATTTAGTATACTTTTTATTTTTGATATAGCTTCTATAGTACCATTATCTGAAGGATTATTATCATGCTGATGTATAGAATCGTTGCTATTTTTACAATTTGTATGCATTTCTATAACATCTTCTTGATTTCCTCTACTTGAATTACCAAGAATACTTTCTGAGGAAGCTAAGGTTTCGCATAATGAAACATTTTTTAATTTCCTATCTTTATCTAATGCCTTTGAAAGTCTTTCTAAAGCATTCTTTATGAATAATTCTTGTCTCATTGTAAGTGGTTCTTTAAATAATTCCAATAAATCAGCAAGCTTTTCGTGCTTTAATACTTCGGTTTCCATCGATTCGACACTTGATTCTTTTTCGAGTTTCCACAATTTGCTCAATAGATCACCAGCAATGAACGCCATTGCAGTTAAAGTATCATTTTCAGGTGTAAAAGTTATATTTGAAACTGGAGTCATTTCCTTATTACCAATTATTTCAGATCCTTTCTTTAGTTCATTAACAACTATTTGAGATAAATCTTTATCTTTAGTTTGTTGCGAGTGGTTCCCTATCACTTCTCCTATTTTACTTGGGTTTAAGATTCTAGTTTTTTCTTCGTTACGAACCAAAGAATCTATTTTATTATCAACAATGTGGTGATCGAATCCTTTGGGTTCATGAAAATCTATATGCAAGTCACTGATGCCCGTAATATTTTTTGTATCCATAACACTAGTTCTTCTTGAAATTTTCGGCACTTTTACACCGTTGATCTGTTTCGCCTCAATTGTGCCTGATTCATTTGTGTTCTTCAGAGTGTCTGAAAATATTTATTGTTATTATTCAAAACTTCTAATAAATAATACTATTACTATGTAATTGATTTCTTTTAAATTACCTTCATTTATTTCATCAACGATGTTATAAAATTTAACTGTTCCATTAGCGTTATTAACGCTTGTATTCTGTCTATTATCTTTCACGGATCTTTTCACTATTGGCGCTATATGTTGCCCTTCGTCCAAATCTTCATAGTTACCTGTATCAAAATATAAAGAAATATTGTCAATCCCCTATCATATATAATCATGACAACATTTAAAACTCTTACCTTGTCATTAAAATAAAAACTTAAAAATTAAACATTTGAATATAGTGTGCTATGACAAAACAATAGTGCTTTAATTATATATTTATTTAAAAAAAAAAACAAGTGCAAAGCAGTGCATTAAGGTACAGCAATCAAGTAACCTGAAATTATAGAATAAAGTTAAAAAAGATGTATATGATAAGTAAAAACGTGTCAAAATATCTAATAAATATAATATATCGATTTCAATTATTTAATGCTAACCTAATAATCGACTTTCCTCGGGCTGGGTTTCTGGTTCAATCGGCTCAACTTTAGTTTCCATGTTAGAAAGTTCTGGAATATTAGTAACACGACATTAATAAGATTTGAACTTCTTGATCGTTTAAGGTCCTTTTTTTTGAGTGGACTTGAACTGGTTGGTTTATAACTTCTTACGTCACTTACCATTGAACAAGACTTCATAGGCATTGCTAATAGTGTCTGCATTCACCACATCCTCGTCTCCTGACCCTGGACACTCGTGCACCAACTGGCACTGCCATCGCCCTTCCGCGGAGCACGAGCATTTAGTACAACCAGAGCAAACATTTGCTGCAATTGTAAAATTAAAATATTTTTGACTCACCGTATTCAAAGATAAATTACATTTAATAAATATCTTTTCAATTGTAACCTATAACATATACGACCATAGTCATTTTGAATAGTTTTTTGGTTCCTTTTTTTCCCGGAGACTTGGGACTACCATTTAAGTCTTTGAATGATAAAATACTATGAATTCGCCTTCTTTTAGTTATGGTCGTTTATGATATTATAAAATAATTAACAACTTAAGATCTTAAGTACTTACCTTCAGAACAATCTGTATATTCTGACAAGAATGGTACGCATTCGGTTTCCTCATCTCCCACTGAAATCGCAACAATAATCGTTATATCTTATCGATTTATTTTATAATTATTTAATTTTAAGAAACAGACAATAAATTTACAAGAAATGATACTTACGTCTGATAGTTATGGTTTTCATAACTTTTTAATTTTGCTTACCTTTTTATTGAAGACTGAAAAATTGGTCTAAAACATTGCTATTTTACAGTTATGATTTGTTATTTAAAATTGTATTATAAAAATAAATATCATAATCAAATTAGATTAACATAAATTCTCGTTCTTCCATTGATGACTACTACATCTAATCATAGATAAACTGATCTTTGTCACAAAAGCAGGCAGACTTTGAAAAGCAAGCGAGTGCTTTGTATTTTCATGTTAACATAATCTTAATATCGAAATCGGAAGAATACTTAGCTTAATAAAGAGTAAAGAGAGTGCCATGAGCATATAAACACGTTAAAAATTAAAAAAAAAAGCATTGTGATTGGTGCAGCTGATGGAAACTCAAACTATGCTTTGTGCTATTAGTTAATAAAAATGTGCATTAGAGTGCAATATCTTCTAAATATATTTCCTAAATGTACTATTTCACTAAACAATTCACAGTCAAATAAACACATCACATATAAAACGTAACAAATAATTTTATTATTAAAACACCAATAATTTACAAAAGTAACAAAAAATGATGACACACAGAACATACAACAAAATCACTTAAAATATTCAATATCACATCACAACTTAACACAAATATTCATCAAACACAATACTTTTATTCTGCACAGAATTCATTTCTTCCACATCAAAAGACACATCTGCTAACAATTTATCTTCGTGTCATTATTTATCATTGTTGACAACAAAATCTACGTAATCTCCAGTAGGACTGCCGGCTAATATGTTCTCTCTGGGCACCTTCCTCTGCAGCAGGCGTAGCTTCCTCCTCACACCGTCGTGCAGGATCCTCCGGTGACCATTGGGATGTCCACAGCACAACGAGTCGCCTCCTGCAAGCACCAATCTTTTGTGTACAAGACGAAAACGTAAATGCATCTAACATCCAATACATAATCGGGACTCATCAAATTTGAAATTTTTAAAACTAACTCGCTTAATTTCTCTAGATTGGTAGCAGAAGACGACGCGTTGTACTTAAAAAATAACACAGATAATAAAAAAAGAGAAATCTTGATATCATAAACCAAATAGCAGTGAATATAAAAAGGCCAGTGTAAAAATCACGCACGATATTCCCCGTAAATTCATACCCTTATCTAGTAATTCCATTATTCCGTCGTCCATAGTTCTCCTAATTCTATACGACAGTTGTCTGAAGTATGCCGGTCTGTCTTCTTTAAACAAGTATCTATATCTATCCCTAGCGTAGTTAGGTCTTCTCATCATTCGATAGTAGTCGCAGAACCATGGGTTCCTAACGATGCAGGCTGGCTCCGAGCCGGACGTGTGGCACACGCAGAAGTAGCAGACGTTCCTGGTGCCGTAGTCCAGTTGGGACACGACTCTCATTTGTCTAGCTATCGTCGAGTTTTTTGCATTCTCATTGTTGGTGTAGTAAGACACTCCTCGTAAACAAAGACTCGTCGCCGAGTACGGGATTTCGTCTTTATGCCAAAGGTAATCTGTGATTTACAATCAAAATCGACACTTTAATATTTTAAAAGTTACGACTAACAACTGTAGAACAGTTTATTTACAGTTTTTTTTATTAAAAAGTATTACGCAATTAGTATAAGAATCAAGTACGTCAGCAATTAAAAGATATACTTAATTAACTTTAACGCAACATTCGAATTTATGTCCTTAATCTAATCAATAAATACAAAGTGTTCTATCAGCTGCCACAATCCGTTTTGAAGACACAAACCTCTTCTAATCCTGTACGAGAGTGACCTCTCATGATCAAATGGTACATTTTTATTAAAACTCTCATTGATCATCGTCATCCTCATGCATTCGTTGACGTTCATGGCGGGTCTTTTGCTGCAGTATTCGTCTTTGCCTTCTACAGAGCAGACGCATATTTTACAGCTGTCGTCTTTCGGCACAAATGTCGTATGAACACGTCTCGTATCGGTTTCTATATCACCATCATCTTCCTCTGTTCCATCATTATCATCAAAACTTTTATCTGCTATTGACTCGATCTTTAAAATTGTCCGACCGGGTACACATTTGAGATTCAGTGCATCTAATTCTTCCGGTGTCTTTGGACTAATTCTATTGTATAAGAAATCTACAATAATTGTATTAATTTGTTGATTTTGTTATAAAGAAATTATCTCGTTTCGTATTTCTCTGAATTAAAGGACTAGTTATTATTTTGATCAATCTACCCATTGTTTATGACCTAGTACCTGATACCGTCAAAATTTCACCAGGAACGTAGCAATATTTGTACCTATACTACTAATTTGTGACCGAAAAATTAAAATATTGATGTCTCTAATCTCAATGTAATGGTGAGACCAAGTAATAAATGTCAAATTTAAATGTTTATTCTTCATATTCTTCTATTCTGTTCTTCTAGAAAAGAAGTATTGTTTAGAATGTGTGACTTACCAGCATATCCAGGTGTCGGCAGCAGGGCAAGCAGGCAGATGAAAATTATCACAAATTTCACGTCCATTGTTAAAAGCGACGTCACTGAAGTTGTTTGATGTGTGGCTCACAGCTCGCTTTATATGACTTCTAGTCATTACAATACACAATTCATTGTTGTAAAGCGAGCAGGCACGTATTCGGAAGAAAGTTAATTAGAAAAACCATAAATTATAATAATATTTCTTAGTAGATTACTTAGTTAATCAATTTTTGGATTGAAATTATTAATTTAAAGCGCGCTTACAATAAAAAAAAACATTTAAATAAATTATTTTAGATTAAATTTAAGTGGAAATTGCAGAAGAGGAATCCTTAACTTCTTCCTAAACGTCAATAGTTTTATAAATATGTGTTTTTATTTATCAGCGTATTTATTATCTTATTAAGTAAGCCATTTATAAATGTTATAAACAACATAAGCCTTTAAATATAAGTCGATTAATACTAGTAACTTTTGTTTTTATCACCGCATAGTAAATTAATAAAAAAGAAATTATATTAGTTTCGAATCCGTCCCTGTGTATCGCAAGTGAAATGACGCTTACAATGTTGATTTTCCAATAAGAAGAGAGAACTATAAAGCTTATCAGTTGAGTACAGCTGCATCGCATCTGTTCCCAACATCGACACTTACCTTCCATATCAAAATATACTTTTATTTTCTTTACATTAACCAGATTCAAACACAGAGGTTACCTTAGTGATCCAGTAGGGTCTAAAAGGGTCCACGGAATGATCCAGTCGTACACCATCATTCAGATAAACATTTTCATAATTAAATCTTTTATTAAGTACTAAAATAACAATACTGCATACAAAAATAATTATTAAAAAATTAAATAAAACATACAAATTAAAAAATAACGTATAAAATCTAGCTACATTCAAACATTAACGTCACATTCAATAACAACAACAATACACGTAAATAGGTATCTTAGTTCTCTTTGTTATCCACATTTTTTTAAGACTTCGACCCTCAACACTGTCAACTTCGGCGCGTTATTTCGTTTTCTATCAAGTGTAAAAATTATTTTCCCAGGACTTTTCAATACAAAAATATATCTTTATTAAAAAATTCATATCCAAAGCAAACTTTTTTCTTTCTGTTATATTCCTTTCCAATTATCTTCAAACTGGGCCATATCTTTAATATCTCCGAAGGTCTGACACTGTGAGCAGCTGCTAAATGCCAGTATAAACAACTGAAGGTCACCCAGGGCCTCATGGGGCTGACCCTCCTGTCATGAGTGAGGGTCAAGTTGAGCGTCTTCTTTGCCACCAGGTATGTGATATAGACATCTTCCACATTCACCATGGGGACTAAGTATGCTGTCTGTAAGATCTTTTTGATATAAGCTCCTAAAATGCAACATTTTTCTAATATTATAAATGCGAATGTTTAGATGGAGGTATCTCCAGAACGGATCTCGATGAAATTTGGCATAGATGTAGAACATAGTCTGGAAGAACACATAGGCTACTAATTAAGTTTCTTTTAGATTCCGCGCATACGGTGTCGCGGACGACAGCTAGTGATAATATAAAATGATCTGGTTGGTCTTTGCTACAATTTTCACGAAATTCAGAATTAAATATTAATAATATTTCTAAGCTAAAAGTCCTTTTTATTTATTTTTCCATCGATTGTGGACTGTGGTGCAAGTCCCATTTGATTTTTGTTCCTGTCTCCCCCATCTTTCTCTTGTGCTTCAGTATTTAAAAAAAAATAAGCTGTCAAATAGTCCAAAATTCTTGGATAGGGTCACATAACATCAATGCAAAATATATTTGTGAAGCGAATAATTTCTGTCGAAGACTCAGTAATATTGGGAATAAAATATATGAGCCTAGTACGAATGTTTGTGACAAGCGTTATCGTAACGTCATCGACAAAATTTGCACCAATTTTCATACAAATTTAACATAAATATGATGACGATACGAAGTCGCTTGTCGCACACATTCGTGCTAGGTCCACGGGTGGTGCCTCCTGTCGCCTTAAAACTTACTAAAAAAGAAGAAAAGCAAAGAGTTATCAAAGGTTAAATAAAAATATACCGTTAATAAGATATCCAGTTCCGGAGAGATATTGTGGTATGAAATCATCTCTGGCCAGCCACCGAGGTACGTAATATTTATTGTATTCATCCCTATGTAGCTTTGTTTTGTTTATACTGTAACCTGAATGAAGATAAAATATAAATAATCGCTATAAATAGCCACTTAGTACTCTGAGTTGTGTTCTTACCGAGGAGTTGTGCTCGTGGGTGATCTTTTATAACCCTCTGTAACATCCAGGGATTGACCAGGACGTCGTCATCCGTTTTAAAGAGGAACTTCGCCTGCGGGCATTTCTCCGACGCCCATTTCAGCATCAGAGCAGTTTTTAAAGTCAAATTTTGGTACTGATCGTAGAAGTCAAACACCAAAATGTCATTGAATTGCTTCGACTCCAAGTAGTTACCACCCTGAGACAATTAATTCGATTTTAATAAGACGAACAAATTACGTCTCACAAAAAACGTAAAGTCTACCAGAATTACTTTTATAATAAATTTATATTATAATATCTTACTAGTATGCTCTCGCTATGAGTCCTATGCAGGCCCATGATGAAGAGTGTGGGCTGGTACTTTGCCCAGGTCTTTCGGATCACGTTGCGGTAGTCGAAATGCATCGGCGCGCTGGTCACCATCACCAGCACCGGGATATTAGACAGCGTGTCGCACGAGGTCCTCGCTGGCTCGACCAGAATATCACTGACCAAACATCGAAACACTTACATAAGAGATAGTATTTATAAATATTTTCCAAAGCCCAAGGTCTAAAAGCAATCGATTGGCTAATATAGTAAAAGACTAGAATAAACATCAGTCGAGTGACCAAATGAACTGTTGCTCTTAAACATTTTCTGCTATATACCGCTTAAACTAAAGTCGATTGAATCTCGGTTAGCTGCAAGCGCATGTCTACACTAGTTAGGTCCACTGGGGGTGAAGAAAAACAGGCGCAAAGGTTTACCTCGTCTAATGAATTTACTTCCGTACAAACCAAAAATTTTGTTATGCAATATGCTACCATAAAATTTTTATACCAATGTATTTCTACTTTTACCCACATATCTAACAAGTAGTCACGTAGACTTTTAGTACGCATGTAATGCGTGAGGTCGCGCGGCGGCGGGGCGGGCAGCATCAGGCCCCGGCTGACAGTGCGCGCCAGCCACCAGCCCGCCGGCAACGCTGCTAACATCGATGTCAGCAACAGCATTCCCAGCACCAAGCCTTTACGACGTACTGCACACAACTAATAACTTAAAATACCAAGTATAACGTATACGAAACAAATGAAGGAGGAAGTAGAAGAACTAGAAAGTCAATAGAGTGGCTGGAAATTGTCCCACAGACAAGAACGATGTAATCCTTAAAAGATACTGTACCTATGTAGGACCGGATAGCTAATTCATAATCGAAATCGAACCACCAGCAGTGGTTACACGTAAAAAAATACAGACGAATTAACAAGCCCCTTCTTTTTGAAGTCGCAGTACAGAAGTTGCTACAGTAACAGTGGGTTTGTAAGACCAAAATCTCCGTTTCAAACATGTTTTTATCTCTGCTTTATAACAGATTTTGGTTTCAAAAACCAACGGTAATTACTATAGTGTCGTAAATCTTACCCATTTTTAATACTAGTATTTTTGGCGCCCAACATAACGCCGTGTGATTGGTTAACATCCACATATTGATAAATATTATTTTGTTCACGTCACTATTAATACCACCTCTTTCACTGTTTATTTGTGCACTTCCGGATTTTAAATCATTAATAATTGTATAATAACTAAGTAAAATAAACTATAATACAAAAACATTTCAAAAATAATATAAATATTTGCGACACGTTGACAAATTGTCAAAATAAATTTCAATATGTCAAAATTCTTAGTTGTTTTAAAGTTTAGTTTAATTTTAATCATCTTAGTACAAAAATAAACACAATATTTATTTAATCATTGCTTTATAATATTACAATATAAACACATAAGAAAAAAACCGCGAAATCTTTTTAAAACAACTAGCAACTCATTTATCCAGTGAAATGACCGAAAGTTGAAGTAGAAATGTTATTAAAACATCGAATTAAAAACTAAGAGGCTTTAAAATGCTGCTCCATTTTACTTCAAACCCAAAAGTATTTTTTGTATATGTATATAAGATGTCTTAGACACCAAATGCAATTTAAACACTAACATTGTACCGGGTCAGCATTGTTGACTTTGGCCTAGTCAGCGAGTCGTTTAATCTTAAAGAATTAGGCACATGCCTGGAAAACTATCTTGCCTTTGTTTAAATAGTTCATCAATTCAATCGAAAATTCCTAGTTCTTTAACAAACTTTAGGCCATACTAGTTTTCTGTGCAGACCCAAGCTCTAACGCAACGTTATGAAACGCTACATTTTAGCGGCGTTAAAAATGTTTGTAGAGAAAGTGAATTGTTTTGAGAACATGGATTTTATACTTTTATTCGATCCAACATTTAGTAACAATTGATTCACAAGACATCTGAGTTTCCGTTCTTATTCCATTCATACAATTATACGTTTTTCTTGTAATAATTAGTGATTTTTTTTAATTCAATAAATAACATCACTAGTCACTAGGCAATAATAAACAACTAAGCTATGAAATTTAGCCTACTAGTGTAAAGGACAATAATTCGTTTATTTACTGCTTAAGCGAGAGGCGTTTGTAATATGTACGTATTTTTATTACACATGAAGTATGTAGGATTTGACATAGCTTTATTTTGCATGTAATTTTTCTTCAACTTTAAAACATTATAATTCAACATATCTTAAAGGAAATACAAAGATGTTTTCTTTAAAAAAGGATAATATCCTTGTTATTGAAAACGTGTTGTTAAAACAGAATGCACAAAATAATTAAATATAATCTACCACTTATTGATATTTTATAACCCTTTTCTGAAGAAAAAAAACAACTTTAGGAATAGTCTTTGGTTTTATTAGTAATAGCGCCATCTATGCATCCTGGCGTAAACTAAAATAATACATTAAAATTAAAACTACTTATTTTCATATTTATTGGTCGTCTGAAGGCTGTTTGACCCAGAAGCCCCACGGTGCATAGCCGTCGTGTTTGGTCGGACCTCGGTAAACTTTGATTTGAACTCGGGACACATCATCTGGAAAAGTTAAAAATAAAGTTAAAAAAGACCTTAAAATAACGTTAAAATTGCTTAGTTCATCGGTCTTGTTAAAGTTTTAAGTTATCAAATATGATTATAATCAACACTATATTCTCTTTACCTTTTTTGTCTGCTATTGAATGGTCATCGTCATGGTCTTCATCATCAAACTCCTGAGGCCTGGCAAAGGCCAACATTAACAGTGACAGCAAAAGAAGAAACGCGAAAATGTTTTTCTGAAAAAAGAAAAAAAGTTTCAGAAGAGCCGTCACTTAACAAAAGATGGCGCTGTACTAATATAAAAATCAGACCAAGCATTTTTCCTTTTATCAATTTAAAATTTTCTAAATGTGCCTAACATTTTTTTTAATCTTAAAGGTTTGATTGTGAAATTTTAACACATAAACTGGCGTGTTAAAAAAATATCGTCACACTACAAATTTTTACATTTTCTCAATATTTTTTTTCAAAAGTTAGTCTTACAACAAGGGGAATAAAATAACTATACTTGCTAAACCTAAATTAATTTTATTACTAAAGATATCAATTTCTAGTTAACATAAATTATTTTTACATCACAATTATTTATAGACAATTTAAATTAAAATTAAAAATATGATTATCAAGTTAAAAACTAGCCAAATAATATTAATAGTAATTTGATAAGAGACATTCAAATTTTTTTTACATTGATTTATTGTGAAATTCTTTGTATAATTACAAATATATTTATAAAAACTGTCTTATATGTTGACATTGTTCAGTAGTAACATTCTGCAGTAGTTATTAAAAGATTTATACCAAATTTAATTGTTCAAATTAAAGATTATAAGAAGATTGGTTATTTTAATAATGGATAATTATAGTGTAAATGAAGCTTTATTTTTTTTATGTTAACCCCAGCTAAACTTTACTGCTAGCCTCGGAAGCTCTGTCTGACTCATTGCCGCTGTCAGTGGACACTGTCTGCACAGGGCTCATCTTGGTCTCTTCTTCCTCATCATCCTCACTCAATGACGAGCAATCTGACAAATCAGCGTCAATCCACAACTTTGCCTTCTTCTTTCCCTTGGAAATGGTTTCTTCTATTTTACGCTTACTTCCACATGCTTGAGATGTTCCTGCGGCCTCCCATCCCGCGTCCACTGCGGCACTGACCCGCTCAGGCAGTTCCTGGCGACCCTTCTCGTAATCCGGATTAAGATTCACCTCGATTTTAGGTTCGGTTAACAATCGTTCAATCTTCTTTTGTTTTCGTTCAGCCGCCTCTCTCTCGCGGTCCTCTTGCCCTTCTAGCCACTTTCGAAGCCTTTTTTCTTCATTAATGTCACGTAATCGACGGCCAGAAAGATCTCTGCAAGCTTCACGATTCGTAGTTTTCTCAATTTGCGCACCAATCGCACGTAGCATGGATCCAAAACCCCCTTTGCCACCAACAAGTCTCGTATGCACTCTGACCACATTTTCTTTATCTAACTTTAATTCATTAGACACAATTCGTCCATTAACTGTTACATATAAATCATCTGGTGGAATACCAAACGTTTGTGAAATCCTACTTCGTACATCTGACGTATTTGAACAATCGGAGTCCGAAATGTATTGATTTTGAAAGTAGATATGGCACGCCATTGTCAGATGCCAATGTTATAGTAATGTTTTGCAATTATTGGTCTTAAATTCTACACTGACGCACAATATTAAAATATGGTCAAACAAATTGCTAACACGCCACAGTTTGTCACTTTATCTTTGTCAATGTCAAATAATGACAAACGTTAAAATAAACTGAAACAGACATTGTTTTTTGTCTAGATTATAAAACATTATTAAGAGAAAAAATGCCAAGGAACATTTAACTGGACATTATTTAATAGTTTCATGAAACTACGTAAATCAAAGAAAAAAATTAAAGACTCCTTCACAAACGATCAACAAGTAAAACATTAATTGCATATTTAAGAAATAGAAGTTAGTTAATTAATAGTAACATAAAAACAAATATTTTAAGCACTAAAAACTTACTTTAAGCATGATGACTGATGATTTTTTTGCTATAAGATTATTTCAGCGATATGTTTGTACAACAACTAATCGAAATTCTGACGAACATCAATTTAAATAGTCTTAGATACTGTGATTTGCTTTGTTTTATTTTAAACAACTACTACGCGAATCTATCTAATTTCACGCTTAAGTAACCGCTAAAAGTAACAAAAGTAAATGAAAGTGAAAGTAGAAATCTGATCATACAATTTAACTAACTTAACACAGTTATTTGATCAAAATTTAATCAAATGGTACTTGTTTTCTGAATTTTTAGAAGTGGTAAAAAAAAGACTTTTAAGTCGGAAGATCTTAACTTCGTAAGTATACTTTTGTAAATTATATAAATCTATTTAAATTATCACAGTTACTAAGATGTTATACGTGTATGGTTAAATTAAATGTTATTTCAAAAGTATAATCGATTTTTTATAAAATTGCATCTCTACATCAAAAAAATTAAAAATTATATTTCTTGAATAGATGGCGCTTATCTGTGACGTTGTTTGACGCCAGCTTTACTGTCAAATGAATGGGATATCCAATAAAATTAAAGCTTTTTAAAATTAACAGGAAGTCGTTCTTGTTTAACAGACACTCGGTGATATCTGACTTCGATCTGCTTTTTGATTATGGCCCAGAATATTAATCCACATTACGCGTCTTCGTCAAATCCCGCCAAACAAAACGAGGACACAATAAAATTGAACGACAATCATGCTGTAAGCAAACGGTAAGTCTGGAATGTTTTAACGTATTTTTTAATCAATTCGACTTAGCGCTTAGAAGATTTGGTGTTTAAATCATAAAACTTCATACGAAAATACGCTATGAAATTTTCTAATACTAAATTATTACGTTACGTTACTAGGTTAATTTTTACCAACTTATCGTAATGCACTTGTCATTATGTTTGAACAATATGTTATATTCGTTGCATTTGCAGTATATGAACACGTAAGAGATTAGTTCTAGAACATTTCAATGAGGTACCCACATAAAATTCGTTACAAGGTGTATTCAAAAGTCTTTGTTTCGCGATTACCTTCTATTTCTATGTTACGACTTTGTGTACTACTTTATGTTAGATAATCAAGTAGAGAAAGTGTTACTCCACATTTACTTACTAACTCTTTGTCTTAGCATATTATTAAACATATCACATAATATTTACTATAGAGTACATCCACACAAATTCATTCTATTTTTTCTTTTGCAGACTTCAAAAGGAGCTTATGGAGTTGATGCGTTGTTCAGATAAAGGAATATCAGCATTCCCGGAAAGTGAAAATCTATTTAAATGGATAGGCACAATACACGGTCCTGAAGACACGGTGTACGAGGGGCACAAATATAAACTCTCATTGGAATTCCCTAATTCATATCCTTATGCACCTCCTATAGTTAAATTTGTGACACCCTGTTTTCATCCCAACGTAGATACATGTGGTTTAATATGTTTGGACATTTTAAAAGACAAATGGACCGCCCTGTATGATATTCGGACGGTACTCATATCAATCCAAAGTCTCCTAGGTGAACCAAATACGTTGAGCCCACTCAATCAGCAAGCGTCATATCTATGGTCGAACCAACCCGCCTACAAAAAGTATTTAGATGAATTTTATAATAAGAACAAAGATTCGTAGTTTGGAGTGAGTTTTCTGGTTATGATTTGCAATGAACTTTTTTTTATTTTGTGATCAGTTGCTTTTTATGGGAATAGGAAATTATTATCTTTGTCTCACTTATTAGAGTTGGAAACTGACCTTCTTTGTCTTCTTATTAATAAAAAGTGATTGGAGAAAAACAGCCATATATTTGTGAATTTAAAAATATTGTTTTTTTTTGTTTTACTAATTTCGGTCTAGATTTAATACTATTTGAGTGGAAATGTCTGTAGGGAAATATTAATTTCTTTTCTTTTGGACACTTCAGTATAACTTGGAAATACTTTACTTTAAAGAGAAATAAACAGCATCTGTATTTTAATTTATTTGAAAAAAATCAATAAATCATGTCTCAATTTATTATAATAAAACTGTTCTCACTCTGTTAAGGAAATTATTAATAATGAAAGTCTAAAATATTGTTTGTCTTGTAAAATTATGAGGAATTTATTTATAAAGTGTACTATATCCAATCTTGTTTCACTTGACAGTTTGTAAACTGACAGAAGTTGTACTTTAAGATATCACTAACATTACAATTCATTAGTGCAATTCAACAAACTTGTTTTTTTTAGTACCTTCAATACCTCCAATAACAGCCGAACCTGATTAATTGAGAGTCCAAGGGACTACGATATTCTCTCTCTCTCTCCAAGGGAATACTATAGTATGTATATTTTTTTTATAAGAGAAGGTGGCAAAGGAGCAGCGGGAACACCGAGGTGTTCAACGACGCCCATGGACATCAGCAATACCAGAGGAACGCAGACGCGTTGCCGGCCTCTGAGATGGTGATACGCTCGCTTCTTAAAGGAACTTACGTCGTAGCGGTTTAATTTTCAAGATGATAATATCACGAAAATTCGTAGTAATGTTTGTAGACATTAATACCAACCAAATTGGTAAGGGTGATGTTAGAAGCAACTTAAAGCCATGCAGATGAATGTGGAAGACGTAAGTCATGGTAGCGCTAAATAAAAATCAGTATCTCTGCCTACTCTACCAGGTTAGGGGCGCAGGTTATGTTCATTTTTAAATCTTTATATTAAAAGACGAAATATGGTAGTTGAGTTCACCTAAAATCTGCAGGGTATTTGTAAATTTCAGTCTACGTATAATAGTGACACTGATGGTTTTTGGTTTTAAGATTATAGAGTTCTTTAGTGTAATTTTAGTACAAAAAATCTACAGTAAGGGTCAACCAATAAACTGCTTTCAGTGTGGCAGTAAAAGTAATTTTAATAGTTAGGGTAGATTAATTAAAAAATATATAAACAATTATAACAGTAAATATATTTCTATCAATTATTTGATATATAAGTTTCGTAATCTAATTAAATTCAATAATTTACTTAATGTAATACAAAGAAATATAATCGAACCTGGATAACTCCAATGGATATTTGTCTCGCTTTTAGAGGTCTCCCTCTAACCAAAATCGCTTATGGAGGTGGTTCTTCGACATGGTTCGTCTATACACCTTCTTAATTTGTCATAACTTTAAATTAGCAATCAAAATGGGCAATAAATTAAAAAATATCTTTTATTGTCGGCAAATTATGAATGCCGCTGGTTTGTAATTTTCTTGCCCCAAGTTTCTCGCTTAAGGAGGTCGTCCGTCGGGACAAAGGATCCAGGTTCGAATAAATAATGTCTTATTTCTATTGGATACGACAATACATAAACACACACACAACACATACAATCACGATATACACAAATCTTTATAAATAAGCATATCACTAGCAAAAATCAAGCATACATCACCATAGAATTTGAATGCGGGGATTCGTATTGTTGTCTCCTTTGTTTTAATAGAGAATGTAAGGGATAACAATACACATTCTTGCATTTTTACAGATTAAGCATAAATAAATTAATGATATTATACAATGACATAGACAAGTATTTACAAAACATAAGAACATAGATAATAAAGTTATAGTCTATACAAGTGTTGGATTATCTATGCTCTCATTTCCTTAGAAATCTCTCTGGAACAGTATTTGGTAAACTTATGACCATAGCATATGTGTAAATAAATTTTGACACAATATAATTCGATTACCTCTAACATAAATATGGTTACCATTACGTAATGAGTTCTGGTATTCAAACTTAAGGAAGAAAATTTGTAAACGCAAACATCATTTATAATCAAATGTAGCTACAATTTTTATTTTCAACAGTGTTCCTATTCCCAGAGTAACTTTATAGGAATACTTTAAAGCAGAATGATATCCGAGTTTTCATTTTCACAAATATTTCGTGAAAATTATATTTAGTGTAATCTATCTATCTAATTTTCATAATTACTCCTTGAAAATATTAAAAAAAAGATTTTAAACTAATAAGAATAAATAAAAAATACCTTGACAGCCAAATTAGAGCATAGTAATGGAAAGTACACTTAACTGCTTAAAGAATAAAGTTTGGAATAGTAAAAACACTTAATTTCTTTTCCAATCACTAAAAATCATAAAACTAACTCTTTACTATAATTAGTAGAATAACTAAAACAATGATGACAGCTGCTAACATTAAAATGCAATACATCTTTCTATTTTTCCGTTGATATCTTTCCGCTTTCTGCAATTGTTTATAACCTTCATGAACCTGGACTTGAGTTTGCTCTATGTTATAATCTATTCTATCTAACACTGTACCTTGTTCGTGAACCATATGTGCCAAATCTTTGAATACTTCGTTCAAATCAACTATAGATCGGACAATCTTATTCACTTCTTCCTCTCTTTCTGCAACCATTTGTGTATTTTCTTCTTGTATTAATAACATCTGTTTCTGACTTAAGGCTTGCTTCTGGAACATTCCATCTAAATCTTTGTCATCTTCATGATAACTGTGAGATGTGCTCGGTAATGAGAACAGAAGGTCAGTCTGGTTATTGGTTAATCCAGGAAGATCGTTATCACCTAAACTCAGTTCTTCAAAGTTGGGAAGATCGAAGTAGGCTTTGGATCTTTCTTCTCGGGATGTCAATGATTTCAAATAGTTTGATTGTGCTGTACGGAATGTTACACTTAAATCTTGTACCATTGTAACCAATGCTAATACCACATTATTGGCTAATTTCTGTTCCGTTTTATTACCTGAAAAATATAAAGAATTTTTTATATGATCAGTGAAATTAAAATGAGACAACTTATATTATCTATAACAATAGCTTTTCCCCGCGACTACGTCCCTTCCCTTTCACATCCTTCCTAATAAAAAAAGGGTGGGAAGGAGAAGACTAAAAGTAGACCTTACTGAAGAGATATTGCAAAATTCCTTGTATTTTTAGTGCAGTACTGTACCATTTAATGCCTGTGCTTTTATTGCTGAGAGATGTGTGTGTGCATGCGTGAACAGCCGTCCAATCTCTCCGGTCAGTTTGCTGATGTACTGTTGCTCAGTGCTGTCATCAAGCGCAGGACGCCGGATCTGCCGCTCGTGACGTGTCTGCAGCTCTGATATTTTGGTACGTAACCTGAAGACAGTTGAGTCTTATGATAACTTTTATTATAAGAGAACGAGCGACGGGAACACAGAGGTGATCAACAACACCCCATGGGCATTCACAACACCAGAGGAATTGCAGGTGTGTGGCCAGCCTTTGAACTTCAACTAATGAATGATGGAAGGGCTATTATAATCATTTATTGGTGTCCTTAGCAGCTGATATGAGTCAAGAGAAACTCATAATGAACATATAAACATTTAATGAATTTCTGGCATACTATATTTTGTGTATTATGAATTAAATATGTACAGATAGCATAGTACGATTTTATTTTAGTCTAGGACGACTGAAGAAAATATAGACATACTAGTTGTCACCCACAACTCTGTCCGTGCGGAAAGATTAATAATTAAAATGAAAGTTCGACCAAATAACAGATGCTTAGAAAAATTGATGAGAATTAGTTCAGTAGTTTTGGAGTTTATTGCAAACATACATTGTGACATTGATGACACAAAGATTGTGTAAAAAATATGCCCAAGAAACAAGAAAATTCAGACATAACAGTTGATAGAGATGTATAGCATACTATGCAAACTTTTGTAGAGAAAGGAGCAGGACAATGGTGATTAGTTTGTTAATAGTTTGTATAATGCAAACCTTGTGATAACATAGTGTGCCTCCTCCAAAGAATCAGTCCAGGGTGGCGGCGCGCTGGTGTCTGTCTTTAGTTCCATACCTCCTTCCAGATCACGAGAGTTTGAACGCATCAAACCCACTCGTTCTGAGTCATGTGCCTGTAACATATCAATATAATTATAATGTATGTGATAATGTTAACCAAATGCTTTTGAAATATATACTTTAAAAGTCTAGAAATATTTAGCAAGCATATTGCCACCGAAGTAAAAAAGTAGCACACTTTGTAAAATATAAACAAATACCTAAAAATTTATTTTACTTATAAAAAGAGTTAAGTCGTAATTTATTGATTAAAAACAGTTTTATAAATGCAAAACACACTTTTAAAAATAATATTTGCGCTGTCTACATCGAAAATTTAATGTAATATTGCATTAGTACCTCGGTAAATATCTGCCGGCTATGGATAGCATTGTTTCTCATTAGAATAAACACTTCTGTTAAACTTCGGGACACCATTTTTAATTTTATTCCTGAATTTTAATGTTTTTAATAGCAACAAACATTTATTGAAATAATCAACTTTCAGGTTTACAAAATCGCATTACAGTATCATCGCGTCACTGTCAATTTCAATTCAAAAAATACATTGACGTTTCTTTTACCTGATTGATAGCAAATTGCGTTTAGAAAATCAAGTTAAGAAAAATCATTTACCTTGGATGAAAAAAATATTCTGCGCCATTTTCATAATTTTAAGATTTAAAAGATGTTGGGTTTTTATTTACTATAAATTAGCTAAATAATGTTTTTCTTGTTTTGTAAGAACCATGTTTAATTCTTAAGTTTTGATGCGTTAATTTGATTAAACATTGAAGTGCAAATAAAAAATCTTCAAAATTCAATGTAAGGTTATGTTTATGCTTTTTGTTTTACAATTTTAGTATAAGTTTGATTTGTATATAACGCCCAGGAGTGAATAAAGAAGAGAGAATAAGTTGAATAATTTGGAATTTTCTTGAAATCGAAGTAATATAGTATAAATGAGTGCGCCGGCTCATGACCCCGGTCCGGAACAATTTCAACAGTTTCCGCCGAACAGGATAATAGTTATACATCCTGGTTCATTGTATGTGAGAATAGGAAGAGCCTCTGACCTTCTTCCAGTCAAACAGTTACACTGCATCGCTAGAAAACGACGACCCGGGGGAAAAATTTATCGGGACCTTTTTGTGCCCCCCAGCATACCTAAAACAAAGGAATTAATTGAAGAATTGGAAGAATGTCGCCTACAGATATCACACACGCTTCAGTCATGTATGCAGTCCAATGGATCAAGAAGATATGCCACCCCTCCACAACAAATTGCTGCATTTAACCGACGTTCATTACCGGAGACTGTTAACGACGGTGAGCCATGGCCCCAGGTAGAGTGTGACATTGTTGTCGGTGATTTAGTCTTAGACGTCGACCCGGAACTAGAATATAATGTTCATTTCCCATACAAAAGAGGTGATTTTAATATACATTCAGAAATAGGTGGCTCCATATCTTCAGTATTAAATGATTTGTACACAATTTGGAGCTCAATTATTGAATATAAACTTGGTATACCACTAATGGAACTGGTCAAATACAGATGTGTATTGCTGATACCTGATATTTATTCCAGAAGTCATTTAAAATGTCTTATGTCACTATTATTGAAAGATTTAGGGTTTGGACATTGTTTTCTAGTCCAAGAGAGTGTGGGAGCTACATTTGGAGCTGGAATAGGATCTGCCTGTGTTGTGGATATAGGAGATCAAAAGACGGCTATATCCTGTGTTGAAGATGGTATCTCACATAAAACCACAAGGTTACGAATGGATTATGGAGCTGGGGATGTTTGTCAAACATTATCTTGGATGTTTCATAAAAGTGCTTTTCCTTACAAAAATTGGAATGAAAATATTCCAAGAGATGTTGTATTAATGAGAAATTTATACCAAGACTTCTGTCATGTTAATCTTGATGTATGTGGTCCGCAAGAGAAGACTTTCCTTGTTGACCATCCAGGAGATGTAATTAATAAATACACATTGCAAGTTGGCGATGAATGCATAATATCTCCACTTTCTTTCTTCTATACAGATTTGTTGAAAATAACTGGACCAAAATCAACTAAGATACAGAACAGACAACCTAGTGACCCAGAGGATCCGTTCGATGCAGAGTTTCTTAGAGAAACTGGAAGAAAACGGGAAACAGTTGACCCAACAGCAAATGAAAACCAACAATTTGAATCTGTCAATGAAAACCAGCCAACTGGAAACGCAGATGAAGATATTGTAGTTGACACACTTGATGGTGGTCCTGGGGATATTGTATCCTTAGCACCTGGCCAGGTCCTAGGTTTAGATGCAGCTATTCTACAGAGCATTGACAGATGTTCCAGTGAAGAACTAAAGAGAAAAATGTACAGTAGTATTCTAATAGTAGGTGGTGGGGTTAAAGTACATGGCTTAAATTTATGGTTGCAAAATAGATTAGCTCTTCAAATACCCTACACTTACAAGACTGAACAATTAGAAATAGTTACATCGCCGAAAGACATTGATCCAGCAAGTACAGTTTGGAAAGGAGCCGCAGTAATGTCATGCCTAGAGTCAGCTATAGAGTTATGGATTAATCAGAGTGAATGGACCAAATTTGGTCTCAAGATATTAAGAGAAAGAGCACCTTTTATTTGGTGAAGCAGAAAAGTTTGGTTCTTACTGCCACTTACAATTAATAAAAATGTGTAAGACTATTGTTGTTATATGATTATATCAATAAATGTATATGTGTAATTAAATAATATCATTTAGTCGAATAACAAACAAAAATTAGGTTTAAATAACCTTTTAGCATAATGTGCACAGTTACTATAACCAAGTGTTTGTAGTTTTCATTTAATAAAAATTGAAAATCAAGGATCTAAAATGAAAAGTTTACTTTAATAATATTAATTTTATTTTAACATTCTAACCACAAGATTTATTTTACCTGTATTTATTATAATCTACTAGAATGACTCACTCCTGTCCATGTGACAGCAGTGACAATGACATGTCATGTGTGTGTCATACTGTCAAATAGTGGCGGGCGGGTGAACATGTTTAATCATAGTTTGTTTTCTGTTTACTTTGAATATGTAAACATTTATTAAATAAAAACACGATGCCGAAAGCGATACGTAAAATGCTCCAAAATGGATACTCGCACGACGAACCTGATCGAATACCGAATAATATAAATATAAAGAATTTAGATATAATTATGTATGTGGTTGCAATAGTGGGACATCTCGTGGACCTCGGCCTGGATATAAATGTAGCTGTAAGATATTCTATAGCACAAAAAATGATGGAGTTCGGATGGACGTTGACATTCATCCTTTTGCCGGCATTTGTGAACACCGCTGTCTCTATACGAATGTAAGTTTCATAAAAGTTGTTTAAATTAAAGAATACTTCTCGTTTAACTTACTTTAAGACTATTTATAGCAGTTTGTTTGGTAATCTAATAGCACCTATTTTTTTAGGTATGCTCAAGACAAGCAACAGGACTCAGTAACCAATGAGTTTACGAAGCGGCATTGGCTGAGGATCTTCATTCTTGTGCTGCAACTGGCTCCGATACTCAGATTTACTGATGCTCTTATGTAACATTACATATTTTTATTCCATTTTGATACATAGCAGTAGTGGGCTACGGTGTCCAGAACTTCCCATCAAGCTTATAATTTGCATATAAAACTTATTCTAAGTTGTCACATAACTATAACATTTGTACATTCATTTCAGATATGCAATAAAGTCCCGTAGAGCAGCACGCAAGCATGACACATCATCACAGAGGATGTACTACGGTCTGATGCTGAAGGAGGACTCGGATGCAGCACTGCTGAGGGTGTTTGAGTGCTTCTTAGAGGCGGCGCCACAGCAAGTGCTGCAGACTAGTCTCTTGTTTCGAGCTTACGATCATTTAGCATGTGAGTATATTATGTACAGATACAATATCAACTATAATAATTTATTGTGTTGTTGACAAAGTTTAAGGTAAATCATTTTGAAATTATTCACATTGTGACACATGCAGTATGACTTTGTATGTTTTAATATTAAATTAATAGCCTTAAGAATAAGTTTCAAGCTTCTTACTGTAAAAATGGCAATACTTCCTTACAAATTTCTATGTCCTGTCTCAGGCTTTGGACTATCTGTACACCTAATTTCATTAAAATTTATTCAGTTGTCATAGTGTGAAAGCTAGACAGTCGGACAGAGTTACTTTCGAATTTATAATATATTCATGTTTCATATTGTTATGTTTCAGTGCATCAAATTCTTTCAATATGCTCATCGGTAGTTGGCATGGGGTGGTGCCTCGCGGCGTACCAGCGCGCCGTGCGCTTTGCCCAGCAGGACAAGAACAACATGAACTGGTGCGGCACAATACTGCAGACATTGTGGCACTTCCTTGTTACATGTCAGTATCTACTATATGCTGTATCAATATTTTTTCACAGTAACAAATCCAAATATCTCTACACGGCATGATTCATGGTGTATAATTGCAGGATATAAAGTTAATGGTTCACAAGTAGAAGATCATTACAGTTCAATCGGACATTTAGAGAAGCTATACTAACCCTCGCCCGAGACTACATGTGCGGAATTAAAAACCAATATAATTAGTAGCCTATGTGCTCTTCCAGGCTATGTTCCTGATCTATGCCAAATTTCATTGAGATCCATTCACTCGTTCCATACAAACCTTCTAACAAACATCCATCCATCTAAATATTCGCATTTATAATATTAGTAAGATTGATATTAGCGGTTAGAAAGCGGGTAGTGGAAGAAAAAGAGTTGAAACATTATTCAAGCGTCAATAGCCTAATGGTTAAGGGTACGGATTTCCGATCACGAGGTCGGGGGTTCGAATCTCGCCATTCGACTATTGTCGTAAACCATATCCTAGTGCAAGCCTAAAGCTTAGTTGGAATGGTAAAAGAAATAATAGTAAATTTACAAAAAAAAACTATTAATTAATTAATGTAATTTGCAGTAAGTCGTGTGCTATCACTGTCCATCATCGCATACCTGTATCCGTACTGCACGGTGCTGGCGTGCGGCTGCCACGTGCTGGCCATGTCCGCGTGGCTGCAGATATGTGACCGGCCGCCATTTTGTGCGCACAACAAGATGGCGGAGCTCGCGTTTTCCCTCGCACTCGGCGGTGTCTACCTCTTCACATACATCCTGCCTATCGAAGGTAGGACTAGATATAGATATAGTGTTTATTATACTATATGTTTCTTTCAGAATATAACTTGTACCATCTTGTGGTATTTCTTTGTTGATGATGATATGAGATCGTCTATATATTTTTATCCAGTTTTAGTGTTGAGTTTTGTTCCGTATGTGTTAGGTTTAGTGTTTATGGTGATTTATTATTCCTTTTTTCATCCGAAAGTGTTTGATAAAAGCGATGAAATTGTTGTTACATTCAAAAATGATGAAACTATGGAAGTTAATTCATAGCATTCATTTTTGAAACTTTTTATTTGGTCAATGAAATAGTTGATGTGTTTCGTAAGAGTTAATAAAAATATTATTCAATATTTTATATTGATCTGAAATTTTTTTTGTAATTTTCATCTCACAAATGTTACCAGTGATGGTTTTGAATTGATTTTTCAAATAATGTATTAAAATAGTATTAATATTTATGATGTAATGTGCCTTATTATTGTTACTAAATGAAAAATATTTATTATTGAATAATTTTCACTGCGGCAATCTTCATTAAATGTGTCAATATGTCAAATACACAAAACTAAAAGACTGTTTTACATAATATTTTATTTTTACACTATTTTATAATAAAATTAAGAGAATCTCAATACTAGCCAATATCTTTGTACGTAAAATATTTTTAATAAACATGTTCTTATATTTAAAATGTATTTTATTGCAAGATAAAAAGGATTTAACATCACTGTGTATGGTAAGTACTGTTTTTTTAATTACTCAGGACTTAAAAGACGAGAAGGAAATAAAAAAAAAAATTTGATATGATTTTTTTTAATGTCAGTCTTGGTCTTATCTATAGATCTAATTAATAATTATCCTATTTTTTATATTCACAAGTTATTTTTTTTTAATATTATACAAAAATTCTATGATTCTTATAATTTTATGGGTAAATTTCTCTTAGTCGCATTCCGTTACATGAAAGAGACAAAACATCTATAAGATATGTATGAAAGCGCCATCTATGGAAAACTTTGCGCACTTAATTTTTTCAAACTTCGAAAAAGTATTGTTTTCAAATTAATATTGAAAATGAATTACAAATCTAAATTATGCAATATACGAATTACTAATTTCTTTTCTGATATTACTAAGAATATAGCGTAGTTATAATATCATGAGGCGTGAGGTTTGCAGCGATTAGAGTTAGAAATAGCGGCTCTTTTGTGCTTTGTCGACTTGTTGATGACCTGCAAAATACATTTCATATTGTTATTTGGATCCGTGACATATATAGTATATGTGAAAATGATGTGTATATCATTATAAATGAGATTAGACCGGCTCGAAGGACCATTTTTAACCGACATCAAAAAAGAGATCCTATTTGATTTTCTCAAACAAAAATAAATGTAAATACATACAAAATGAAACTAACTTTTCTTTCAAAAGGCTAACAAGTGGACTCCATTTCTTCGGGAACTTTGTCTCATGGAATTTTCTCCAGCGGTCTTGGATCAAATCAGATACTGAAGCATTCACAACTTTGAGGAAACCACAAGAGTTTGTATACGCGTCTACTAAAACTTGCTCAAAAAAGTTCGGTACAAAGTCGTCGAGACATTTCCGTACACCGAACAGCGTCGCGTTCATATCCTGCGCGTGTTGGCGCGTCTTTATCTCTACTATAGCGATAAGGTTAGCTTGCATCGTTTCATTGAAACTGAAAAAAAGTTCTTAGATTAGTCTTACTAGTATTTTAAATACGAATGTTAAGATGGATGGATGTTTCTTTAAAAGTATCTCCAGAGCAGCTCATGGATCTCGCTGAATTTTGGCATAGATGTAGAACATAGCCTGGTAATACACATAGGCTAGAAACACTACTAACTTTTTCAACAGATGTAGTCGCGTGCGACAGCTAGTAAATAAATAGGTATAATCTTACAAGTTGAACTATGACTGGGAATATATTTAAATTAAGTAGTTTTTTATGGATAGAGTTTTGCATTGGAACGCAACCTTCGCAGTTGTTGTTTATGGTCTAATAGATATATGGCTCAAAGACAAGTTTACTTGAAAATATCTTCTTTCCATACGTTCTTTAATCATTTAAAGTAAAGTAGTAAACGTATCAAGCAACCTGTCACAAATGTTTTATGTAGTCAATACTAACAGCACGGCCTGGTGCAGTAGACAGTGTGTAACCGCCACCTCGTCGGGAAGTTCATTGTAGCAGCGGTTGACAACCTCGAAATTGCGCGAGTCCTGGAAGTTCTTGATGACGTCGTGGAACTGGCCTCGAATCTGATCCACTTTCTCTAAAGGTTCTTTGAGACAGTGCTCGATTATGTCCACCGTCTGAGAGAGAGATTTTAAAGCTTTAGTCACTTTGACTAATCCACGGAAGATCCAAAAAAGATGATAGTGGAAAATAAATTGGATTCGAAAAGGAAAAAGAACTCTACATAGCGGGGGCCGAAGCTCTACATAACGGGGGCACCACTGCTGTGTCCCAAAATCTAGACCTTCACCGAAAACAATATAATAATGAAAATGTCAACGAAAAATAAAGTTTATAAATCTTTGGTACAACCCTTCCCCCCTTATATATTTTATAGCAAATAATCGTAGTGACAAATAGGTCTATAACTATAGTAAAGCGTACAAAAAGTTATTTTTGTCTTGTAGGTGGTTTGTACGTTGCAAAACATAATTATAGCTAACTATTATTACGTCTATACATCATGTAAACGTAACAAAGCGTACACATTTAACACGTGTTCGTACCACGTGACGGAGTTACGTTGCAATGGTATAGAGAACTTAATTACTACTGTTATAAGGACCACAGGCGTAGTTTATACCATAGACATCTATAAAAAATTTAGTAAAACAATAGAATATAGGCGTAAGGGTAACTAAAAGTAGTTACAAGTTATCTTACCTCTTCGATATTAACCACGTAATTAGTAAAATCATGAAAATATTTGATCTTATAGAATTTAACAATCGCACTCCTCAACTCCCTCGCCATCTCCTCGTTCATGATATGCACCAGGTCTAGGAAGGTATCCATGACATGCAGCGAGCGATTCTTCAGCGTGTTATAGTTATCACGTCCTTGCACGAACAGTTTCTTGGTGATGGAATACGCTTCCGAAACTAAATGGTATTTCTCATCGAGGTTTTGGAATACGTCTTTTGTGCACTAAAATTGATGATGATATACTATTGGGAATTGAAATACTTGTCTTACGATTATTTATTACCGTAGTTGGATTTTTTACTTAATTCCAGTTCATTGTTACAAACTAAGGACCAAATTAAATAATAAAGAAAGTAGTTACAACTTACCTCTTTTAAATAGAAAAGTGTTATAAAAATAATTACTACATCGCAAACTTTCATTAAATAATTCATCACATAAAAAGTTTTGATTTAAAAAAAATATATTAGAGACAAAATTGTTTTTGCCTTAACTTAAAAAAAAAGAAATTAAAAAATACTTGTCTTTGGTCACGTCACGTTTCCCGCCACTCGTGCGTTTTGTTAGCGAATATCGAAATGCATAATATTAGTTTTATAATTTACGAGGCAATGAAAGTTTTTAATTATGTATACGGCTATGTGGTAATACACGTGTCTTTTGCACGTGACATTTAACATGTGACTGAGGAATTATGATTATTGTGCAAGTAAATACACTCTCAAAATTAAAAAAATGAAAAGTCGAAAATGAAATTTCACGAATTACCAAAACCGAAACATGCAACATAAACCTTTAATCAATTCAAATTATTATTTATTAATAGAAATCTTAGATCACAAATATCATATTTTTCAAATGGATCCTGTATATTACATTATTAATTTAAAAATAAAACAAGATACGAGTATGAAACGTTTATTTTACAATAAAATATGCTTAATATTACAACTAGTATTAACATATTTTGAAATATATAATATATTATATGAACACCATTCAGGTGAGCAATGGAGCCATATAGCCTTTTTCTATGTAGTAATTTCAACCTTTCTACTCGACTCCTTAGACCATCACGCTATGTTCTCCAAGTATCCTATAACCTTCTTTAATAATTAGGCTATCAAATACAAAAAGATTTTTTTAATCCGGTACCTAGTTTCATAGATTGGAACATACAAACACCTCTTTTAAACTTTTCTTCTTTTTCTTTTTCCTTTAAACACTATTAACGCAGACTTACTGAGTAACATTATTTATATAAATATATGCTTAATATTATCTTAATTCCATTTGAGATATCAAAAATGACTAAATAATTATAAAAAAAATGAAACCAGTATTTTTGAGCTCTTCATGTGGTCTGAAACAAAATGTATTAGCTTATTATTATAAATGCGAATGTTTAGATTTGTTTGAATGTATCTCCAGAACGGCTCAACAGATTTCGATGAAATTTGGCATAGCTGTAGAACATCTGGAAGAATACAAAGGCTATACTAATTTTTTAATACCACACGGACAGAGTCACAGGCAATGGCTAGTTTAGAACATTTAAGACTGTTTTTATTAGAAAAAACACATATTAATATGGGAAGGTTTTACTTACCATTAATGAATTCAGTCCTTGTGCAGGAACTTATTGAATGCCCCATAGGAAGTCTCCAGGTCAAACACGAGCTGTCTCACTTGACTTTCCGATAGCTCATCTGCTGCAGACATCTCTGACAACTTGTCTAGCCATTCTTGTACCTACAAATATTATTTATATATTTGAAATTGTTTCGAAATATGTTGCATAAAACAAATGACAATAAACTTGTTGCTTCGTATTTTTTTATTTGTAAAACATGTTCAGGAAGAGATTATAAAAGATCTTGTATCACAACATTTTTTAAAATGTTACCAGATTTTTGTTAATATGCTAATATTTCTCATACCATTCCTGGTAAGGCTTGTGATAGGATATAGTTTATGACAATAGTCAAATGGTGGGATTCGAACTCTTGGAACCTGATCGGAAATCCATACGCAAAACCATTAGGCTACTGGCGTTCCAAAGTTGTAGAAGTGCATAATAAGTGTAAGCATTGATCTAGTAATTCATAAAAGCTACCTTGAGTTTGCCTTCAAAGTCCTCGGGCAGCATGCTGAGATGATCCATTGTGTCCTTCAAGTCTCTCAGCTCCGGCTGGATCATGTCCATGGCGCGTAACTCCAGACGTAACTTGTCCATCAAAGTTATGAATAACTGCAATTATATTTATAAACTTCTACAGCTGTGTATAATTTATATTACACAATAAAATAATATTTAGGTTGCTGACATAGCAGATTTTTAATAGTGTTCTATTGTTCATTATTGAATGTAATTTTTTTTTATATGAAAAGTGGACTATGTTTGTATGAATGTAGAAGAGTTGAGAGTTGTGACATGAAGGGGTCTCTGCCTACCCATAGGAGGTAAACATAAAACATGTTATAATTTCTAGATACAATATGATTACACACTTTTTTCGCATATAGAATCATGGGACATAAAGTTAGTAAATCAAGAGTTGACTTACAGACACAATCTCAGCAATGTATTTATTTGTGTTGCCTTTGTCATCTTTGATAAGATTTGGTCTGTTCTCACGTATCCTCTCCAACGCTGCTGGACAGTCCAGCTGTGAATTGATTTATAAATAATTAATTAACAAATATTACAAAAATGGAATGAAACATTTTAAAATGATATTTTTGTAACAAAATTAAAATACAGTTGAAATACTACTAAAAGCCTAAAAGCCAGAAAACACTGTCTGATCCTGACAATTAAACGAGTAACTATAGTAGAGACACCTCTTTAAGCAAGAAAATGATTGTGGTTTGGAACTTTTGCTAACCCAAGACCAATTAGTTTGTGCAAATAACACACAATAAATACAATAAGCTGCAGATTGATACTTATACTCTTTCTTGACTATTTCAGATTACAGTATAAAAATTACTTTGTTATTAGTAAGATTAAGTCTATTTACCCGAAACTTAGTAACAAAAGCTTCTATAGTGGGAAACTCATCTCCCTGCACCTGTTTGAAGGCCACTCTATACTGCACAAGCAGTCTACTGCAGGCAGCCATGTACTCTTGAGCGCGCACACAGTCCCTCATGTATGCTTTTTCTAAATGCTGCAATGTGCTTACAACAGCATATAACTCTGCCATATTATCATGCCTGGAAAATGGTCTTTGTTAGTGGATATTGATGGATAGATAATTATACAAGTCATTTATTCTAAACCTATATTAGGGACATTCATTTACTGATCATAGTGGTTAAATAAAAAAGTTTGATAAAGGACATAGTCATTTTTCATGATTTTTCATAATCGTTACGGCTTACTTACTTTTCACGTTCTCTAGCATTTCTGTAGAGTTTAACTTCTTCGTAAAGTTCTGGTCTAGTATCTGCAATATACAATCATTTTAACAAAGAAATTATACAAGGAAAATGTTGTAAGGAAACAAAAACAATCGATGATTCAGTTGTTTGCCATCTTGCATATTTACCTTGCATGTTTAAATCTTCACCGTATTGCACAAATTGCAGGAATATTAACAATAACTGGAAATAAGCTGAATTACGGTTGATCTACTATAAATAAGATTATTTAATTTAATTTGTACCAAATCAATTTAACTTTTAATAACACGAAATTGACAGATTGATAATTTGGTTCGACCAGACAGAAATTTTGACATTGACATGACTCCTATATAGATTATAGCACAGTTAATTAATTTGTACAAAATCCTTTAAATTAGGTAATAAAATTAAAAGCTTTTAAAAATTATTGAGCTAAATATACGAGGGCCAAAAAAATCGTAAGAAAATCATAATTTGAAATGTTATGCACACAGATTATACGCGAATTCTTCGTTTATTTTGCACGAGTATTTTGTAACGTTATCTCGGGATGACGTAATCAACCAATATGGCGGATGACGCGGCCGCGCGCTCTCCCCGCCCGCTCCCCGCAAGTAGTAGTTTCGTCGAATGGGTAACGCAAGTTGCACTTGTGTCGGATGGTTTCGCCGTGTGATGAATAAAAATAATCATCGCTTTATTCGGTGCATGGTTTTATAACAGAAACTAAATACATAATATCGAATTGCTTGTGAATGTAGTGCATTTGATGTGGATACATGGTGTGTGTTCATCGAGTTTTATCAATTACAATATTGTGAACTGAAACCCATGTTTACGTGCTAAAAACACGACGTTGTGCTGTTTTCGAAAACTACGAGTCTTTGAATTCTTCTTTATGGGATCTTGTTGCTAACCAGGTCAGTACACTGAGTATAGGAATTACGTTACTATTTGAAATAGTAATTTGCATACATGAGTCTTTTCCGGCGAAACAATAATGTTTTGCATTGATAAATGTTGTGTTCTTATCTTGTTTTTATCGCTATAAATACCAAGTGTACGACGATACGTATTGTTTATTTCGTTACGTGTTTTTTTTTCCTATTGGAATGTGCTCGGTGTGAGTTAGAGGTGAGGCGAGGCTTGGGCGCGGCGATGGCCGTCCCACTTTTGATAAACCTGGGCCACTTGGCACGTATGGTCACGAACGCTAAACTTTTATGGTTAATATTATAATATTGCCTTATTTAAGCCTCGCATCTTGAACACATATTTAATTAACTTTATGATTCTAGTTTTCTGAAAGTTTCAGGTGAAATAGTTTAATGTTAGTTAAAAACTGTGACCTATATTTTTGTATGGATAATTGAGCGGTTATTTTAGATTTATTATAGTTATTTTTTTAGTCTTAATTTTATTTAAAACATTTATTCACTGTGACTTCTAATTAGTAATAATCTATGACAAAATATGTAAAAAATTGCAAACATAGGCAGTTTAAAAACAAGTTTATAAAACAAGATTAATAGATAATTAAGTAATTAATAGGTACACTCATTACTTTGCATTCTAATTAATAGTTCCAGAAATTAACAATACTGGTGTATGTGGTATCTTATTAATAATTAAAAAAATAATTAGATGAAACATTTGTTATTACTGTTTGTCACTAATTTATATAATCAAATTCTGTGGTACACCTCATTGAATATATGTCAGAATTTAATATGTTATTTATTTACTGTTTCCATTGTTGCAACATATGTCTAATAAAACTGACTGTCGGATGCACCCCATCAATGTGGAATAACAAAAAAGCTTAATTAGTAGCCTTTGTATTCTTCCACACTATGTCATCAGTGCCAAATTTCAGCCAGATTCATTCAGCTGTCTGGAGATAGCTTTAAACAAACATCAACATTAGTAAGATATTGCATCCCTTTATTGTTTTTACTGCACTGGTAATTTAATGGTCACATAGTACAGTCAAACCTTGATAAACAAGAAACTTCTATAAGCGAGAAAAATATTGCAGACCCTTGGATTCTCACTTATCCATGTTCAACTGTATTTGAAATCTGGCTAGCATATGTCAGATGTTACATAATTTTTGGAGTTTATCCTCATTCTGCAAACAGATGTCGCAATTTTATTTGTTCTAACTCATTAGTTCCTATTTAAATTTTTAATTACTTTTTGTGGCCTGACAATTATTGTTATTAATAGTTGTAAAATTAGTAATATAGTGCCTTATGTTAATTTCCTGCTAGCATGAAAATTATGTTTAGATGCTACTAACTATGAAAAGCAATCTTATTGTCTTAAAAAAAATTAAACAACTGAAAGCTATCATAATTAGGTATGTCGAAATTATATTTCTGTCCGCATTTATAGATGTCTAATAATCTTTGCAGCAAAGTTGCTGTAATTCATGTGCATGTAGAATATTAATTGGCTAATAAACAGTTGAATTTAGTAAGTATGTATATTTAATTATGCACATCTGTTCCGCTTTGGTTGAAATAGTAATAAATCTTATTGTTTTTATTTAAAGTAATTGTTTATATTTAATACTAGCGAAGATAAGCTAAGTAAAACACTGTGTTATGATATTTTAATATGTATAAAGCACATTAACATAAATTTAAAAACAATCTTTCAACTCTGTTGTTTATAGCAGTATGCATGCTCTGCAACACGCAAACAGATTGTTACCCTGCTGAAAAAATATTTTAGATTTTTTTTTTAATTCAATGCACGCCTTAGTCTTGATGATTAGTTGTACTGTAAAGCTGTGCTGCGTATAATAAATGAAATAAGATTAATTTAAAATACATCCTCCTGAATTTTACTTGATTGCACTTGCACATGTATGTTACAAACTTACATGAGTGTCCAGCCATTGCTTGGACTTAATTGTTAACCATTTCCATCCTTTTCTTATAAGGAAAGGGTGGGTGGGGTATTTGACTGAGAAGGAGATGGATAGAAAGGGGATATGTATATCCTTTTTCTGTACTTCAACTGTCCTGGCAAATAAAGATAGGCAACAGATTTGCAATTGTGTATGTCTCTAGGCAGTCGTTGATTTGCTATTTCAGTGTATGCAGGTGGCTGTTGCATTTATAAAAACTTTCCTTAACTAGATTATCGTCAAAAAGATGCTAGAGTTGTGATTAATATTATGTTATGTTATGTAATGTTGTGTTATTTATTTATGACATTGATTATTGTGTATTCTGACCATATGATTCATGAATTAAAGGTTTATTATAACCATATTGCCTTTGATACTGTCAGCAGGTTAGTTAATCAGGAAGGCTCAGTGTATTAATGACGTCACCAAATGTACGCTGACGCCGTATCAAGCAGTGCATGTAGCTGATGTCATCCTGATGACACCGACAATGAGGGGTCGAGGACGCGACTCAAGGTCCTGTAGGAATTTGTGCTGACTGCCAATTGAGCTGACACAAATACCTTTGATTTATGTGTGTGTGTGACACCAATAAACCTTTGTGTAACTGCTACTTTTAATTTTGACGTAATTAATTGCTAGAAGGTCGACTACGAGGTATGAACTGACGACTAGATGGAAATTGATAATTTTGCTTATTGATTTTAATATTCGAGTATCCTAGGAAGCATCGTAATAAGGAATGTTTCAATAAAAAGATTTGCAATATTAGTCGTTATTAAAGATAGGTATTGTAAGGGTAAAATTGGTATCTTTTAACCGCATACTGAATATAACGCAATTGCTGTGTGAAATATGTGTGGTGGTAATTTTATCCGCTGTTTAATTCTACTTACAACTAACACAAATTTTGTTGGAATGTCTAGAAATGATAAAACAATAGTTAAATTTAAAACAGTTTCATCTCAACATCAAATAGACGAATGCGTAATGTATAAAGGTGAACACCCTATGTTTGGACCATTGAATCATGTAAGCGAACATTTGGCCGGGTAATGTTAATCGGTAACTATGGTATAAAAACACCAGGGGCCCCAACCGCACCATCTAATTCCAGAGCCACTATAAATACCGTGATTGTAAACTCTGCTAAATCGTTGTGAAATTGGTTGCTAAGGGATAAATGGGTTAGTGATCGGCGCGTTGCTATTAAATGAATCAGGCGTAACGCATGCCTCAACTACGCATGATCTACTCCTATATATAGCATGATCTGATATACTAGATGGCTCAGTGGTTAAAATATTGATGATGTGATCTCGCTTTGATTCTCAATTAACCATTGTTTAGCTATAACCAATTTTTTAAGACCACCTTCATCAGGGCCTGTTCCTTTGCGAAAGTATTTTCTTGTAGTAGTAATTGAACACATAATATTAATAGTGTTTGATATTATCAAACCGTTTATAAAGTTTACACTGGCTGTATTTAAAAAAAAAGTGCACATAAATTTACGATAAAAGCTCGTTAAGTATTAAGAGCATATTATCCGTTACTGTAATAAATAAATGTCAAATTGAATTCTCAGAGACATTATTATTACGGTGAATATTTATGAAATTCGAATCATATTTTTACTGCGAAACGTAAAGTATAATTGCGAAATGCATTTGGTACGGAGCCAAAGTGCTTCCTGAACGAGCTCCTGAGGGAAAAAATATGAAGGAAATTCCGGTTCCCGGCTTATTATACAGTTTTGAGTGGTGTTTTAGTTGTTCAGAATTGTCATTATAATATACTATGTTTTCTGGTTATCAAATCGCAAATGTATTTATTCGGATACTAAATTATGGTAACACTGTTTGAATTAATTTGTGACACAGAGTTGAAAATGCTACAAATGTAGTTGAATATTGTGTTGATACATGTTCATGTTCATAGTTTTGTTTTTTATACTAAGAGAATCCAAAATCTATCTCAGATATCGAATGGTGTTTTTCCAAATGTCACGATAATGATAAATGAGAGAAAAAGTTTTAAAATTAGGACATTTTTTGTGTTTGGTAAACATTGCTTTTGTGCATTGTATTTTGAAAACATTTGTTATACAGAAATACTCCTATCAAAGCTGTGGTATTTCGCATTATGTAGGTCATAGAGAGCCCGGAACGGCGTTTGTGCTGTTCAAACTGGAACAACAAACTGGTTGTAGAGATAATGCGTAAATTTTCTTATTAAGAAAAAAATTAGAGAAAATGCAATTGTTTTCAACGAAATAGACACAAAACTTTTACCAGTACCTTTACCAGGCCTTTAAAAGGGCTTTTTAATCTAGCAAATTATTAGAAAAGCCCCACTTTGTTAGTTATCGGGCTACTCGTCTGAGTGCCGGAAAGTAAGTCAATAGTACCGGTTAAACGTGGGGCTTGATGCACTGGTCTCGCCATAAATGGTCCTTCGAGCAGGATACGTCCCTCATTCAAGACACCTCGCTTCTCTACACGTTTCTTTGTGTGGACTCATTATTGTGTTCTACGGTTCATTAGTAACTATCTAAGACAAGAGATTGGATACAAATATAATTAGATTAAACAGTATTTAATAGAAATTTACCATCCATTGGTATGGGGTGACCAATAGTTTAGCGAGAGATTCACTACCAATTGATTTTTGACTCTAAGCTTTGCACGTGTTTTTTATCAAGTGATTTTACGTCACGGTTTTGGTTTATTGGTTGTTTTATTATTATTTTTTATTTAAAGCTAATATCCGAGATTATATATGCTTAATTTATTTCAAAATCTTAACCGCCTACCTTAATGCAAATCTATTGTGTCTGACGGATAGAATTCATAAAATTTCCTGTCTAAAAGGTCAAAGTCGCACCTCCGAGTTCAAAGCCTTTCGTTCATAGTTACCTGTCCATCATAATTTAGTGGAAGGTTGCCGTAGCTAAATTTAGGTCTCAAAAGGTCGGCGCTAAAATGTAACTTCCCTAAATAAATGTTTATTTATGTACATTAGTTATATTTCAGCCGCTTGGTTGAGTTAAAGATCTGGTTATTTATTAAGCGTTTTTCTTTAATTGGAGATTCAAGAATGTCTGTTTTAGCTGTAAATTTCGTTAATGTCGATTATACGAATAATGCTGGTAAATATACTAACACAAACAATTAAGCAAAATATCAAAGATCTAGATTTTAAAAGAACTAGTTTTAACATAGCTCGAGATTTGAATTCGTATTCCAAACCGCGTTTATTTGGCACCGATAAAATTAAAGACAATAGAAAATAAATGCGGCAACAGTTGCCGGCCAGGGGTCGCCCACGCGACTCGGGTTAGATGACCTAGACCAGACTGCCGAGACGTAAACACTACTATTACTGCAGTTGTTTGTTGAGTATATAAACAAGGTATTTTATATAATAAATAGCTATTGTGCTTGTTAACTTGTGTGTTAAATTTTGTTTATGTTTTTATTTTGAAAATTAATAATCTATTAATATCATTATCTAATACATTAATACTGTTCTAACACATATCATGTTTTTGATATTTATATCAATAGACTATACATCCAGTAGTATCAAATTTACGAAGGATCATCTCCCGGTGTGAGCTTTTATAGCGCGTTTTAAAATGACATCAGCGCCATCTGTATATATATAAATAGAAACAATTTGACCAAGGTGGTATATATACTGGAACTATAGAATTGAAATAATATAATGTAGCATTATATCAATCATAAATGAGTCGCACAGGCGCCGGCTGTCAGCTGCCACTGATGCGCACATCTGGCACCTCTCAGTGACTCCATTGAACTCCGTAAATATGATGAATCTATATTGTTTGTGTCAAGTAATATAAGATATATCAATAACGCATTGACTTACGAACTCCAGAGTAATTAATGTCGTAGAGGATTAAAAATAGATCTAATTTTTAGCGCATATAACCTAAAATGTATCTTTTGTAATAAACAGGATTTTGATAATCACGTATCGTAACGAAACTCGTCTATTCCCATGTAGTGACTTATCGATTATTTATCAATCGAATTTTATTTACCGTTTTTTGAGACAAAAAGCCGTTTAAAACGTGTAATCTCTGTTTTGTTAAAGATGTTTTATACAGAGATTTTTGTCTCAGAAACCCACGGTTAGTTTAAAGAGTAAGGTCAGCAAAATAGTACTTCGATTATGTAGTGTTTGTAGTGTATGGGGCGAACGCCGTGCGCCTGTCCGCCTCAGCCCTGACCTTACGCCGGTTACCTCATCCATGACTCACTTGTTATTTTACTCTGTATTCGATAACTGCTATATTAAATATATTATTAGATACAATTTAGGTTCCGGCCTTGTATGTTGATATATTAAAGCAGTAAACAACCAACAAAGATTCATCAGAAAGATAAACCGTGTTGTAGAGATGATATTTAATATTTTGTTTGAAGAATATTTATGATGACAAAGTACCTTTCAAAGATTAGACTCGTCTTCTATGTACTAACCATCGATATATTAACTAACCGTCGACGTGACGTCCACGCAGAATTAAAAAAAAACGTAATAAGTAGCCTATGTGTTCCTCCAGACTATGTTCTACATCTACGCAAAATTTTATTAAGATCTCTTGAGTCCTTCCGCAGATACCTACTAACTTTCATCCCTCCCTCTATCTAAACTTTCGCATTTATAATATTATTAAGATATGATATTGTAGGCTATGTTTAGCGGAAATTAACACTAATAACTCAATTGACTTTGTTTATGTTTCAAATTATGATAAATTACAATATATAAATAGTAATAGATAAGCATATTAGTCATAGATGACGTGAGTATATAAAATCACTGACTGACTCAGGGCTAGTTTGAATATCGCTGGAAATACGATAAAAGTCACTGTAATGAGATTATTTACACCCGTACACAGCTATTAACTACCAAAGAGGAAAATGTAAATCGCAGTTGTAATAAAGTTGACACATTCGTAATAACAACCATAATAGTCAAATCGGTAAATTATGTTTGAAATTGTTTGAACACGGATTTAAATAAATTTTCTACCTATGTTTTTGATTAAAGGCTACTGTGATGAACCCTTCTCATATAACCTAGAATCTATTTTATCTATTTAGATCTATTTTTACGGTGAAGGAAAACATCGTGATGTTGCACATATCTGCGAAAAAATTCAAAGATATGTGTGAAATCAACCCGTACTGGTTTAGCGTGGTTGATAATTAACCTTAACTTAGGGTAGGTTCCAAATCCCTTAGTGAGGTATCATAGTGAGGTAAAACATAACTCATGTAATAGAGTTATGTTAAATTTTTGCCACATAATGAACCATCGTTTGTCTTACGGATAAAAAATGTCGCATTAGAAAACGCGATTCGCGATTGCAAGTTTATAAATGACAAAGCGGCCGATGCGCGGTGTGGTGTACACGCGTATAATTTATCTAGTAAGAAGTGTCGTTAGGGCCCGCTCACACTACCGGTTCTCCTGGATGTGTGTCGCGACATCTCTAGTGTCGATGAACCTAAGACGCGGCTTATAGGGTTGCTAGATGACATTGCTAAATGCTATAGGGATGTCTATTTCATTAATATATTGTTTCTTGGCATATAAAAGTGGACCATTCATATAGTTTATTTTTAGACCAACTAGCTCTCGCCCACGACTCCGTTCGCGAGGAATTAAAAAACAATTTAATTAGTAGATTATGTGTTCTTCCAGACTGCGTTTTACACCTATGCCAAATTTCAGCAAGATCCATGCAGCCGTTCTGGAGTTAACTTAAAACAAACATCCAACAAAACATTCGCATTTATGATATCAGTAAGATATACCGTTTTTGGTTTGTTTTGTTATTAATATAGTCTTGATAAATGTACTGTTGTTTGCGAGAATGTGTAATTAAACAATAACAACCAATTAATTAATTGATTGTATAGAAGAGATGATTATTTATCAAAGCGAAGACACCATCGCTCAATTTTAAACTTCGTTCAACAAACACATCAATTGGTGAGAACAAACTAATCTTGAGAGACACACGTTACTTGATAGTACAAAATATCGACACAACAACACATTTAACACGTTAACCGCGTAACTTTGTAAATTGGCCATTTTATCCTGAGCTGTTGCCACCCGCCCCCACATACCCCCCACGTTAGCACATCTCCGGATATTGAATTATTGGTAACTCAATTGGTGTTTGCCGAAGCGTCTTTTGTCTTGCATCTTGTATGGCAATAAAACAGGACCATACTAAGAATAGTGTTTTTTTAGTAAATCCACTATTCAGTAGATTAATCTCTTCCCCGTCCTAGTGCACTCACATAAATTAGTTCGATGCCATTTTTATTTATTTATATTAATGCTCTTTCAGATTAGAGAGGGGTGAAGAGTTCGTGACTAAGCAGAAAAATAATAATATTACTAATTCGCCCGCATCTCCTCTTTCATTGCTACTGTTTATTGCCAAGTCTAGACTTTCCGTCTCCGTTCATTTGGATGTCGTACACATGTTTGTGATGTCACCATGTCTTTTCCTAATCAATATAAGTAAGTGTATAAAGATAAGAAGATATATATTTTTGGACTTTTAAAGAGGGCGAAAGGAATTGTGGTACCATATACTTTTATTTTACATTGATAAAATCTAAGATAGGTTAACCAACCCGCACTTGGTCAGCGTGGTTGACTATGCCTATGACTATGCCTAGTCACCCTTGATTTAGGGTAGGCTCCGAGCCCCTCGGTGGGGACGTATAGTGAGCTGATGATGAAAAGCTAAGATGTAGATAATTTTGAATATTTTTAGTATTGACTAAAACATACAGTAAAAATATACAACAAAAACGTATGAATCAGAATTCTTTGTTTCACATATAGTATCGTGATAACTATAAGCAATTTGTCTATTAAATTAAATGTTGTAAGAAATTTGAAATGTCATTGATTTATAGTACTTTAGTTTTTTGTGCATGACGCAAAAACTAACACGTCGGTGTGCAAAGCGAATGATAGAGTTCATTGAATTCTTATTGTTATACTTAGTACATATTACAATGTATCCTCGTGGTCAAATATGTAACCTATCCCTTTTTTTGACACTCAATCCCAGTACCTATACAATTTTTCCTACAGTATTTGTATTGTTTATGTCTTCCTATTATTTTTTCTGCTATATATTTTATGTATAGTATTTGAATTGTGTGACCGTTAGAAGCACCCCAGCGCCACCGAGCCGTCGCTACAACCGTGTCGCACAACCGGTCGCGAGGATGATGTCAGCTCGTCCGCGCCCGGTACTCGGTGCCCTCTAACATTTTGTATCTCCTTTACCAGCTTATACCCAATGATACGATAAATTCTATTAAACAGGCTGCGTACCCAGTTTTCCCGAGGATAGCGTTACAAGAAAAACATGACACACAATATAAAGATAAAGTTTAATGTCTCCGAAAATTAAGAGGATCATCTTAAGTATTCCATAAAATTGACCTTAAAATCAAATGAATATACTCAACCTTAAACATGATCTATTGATGGAAAGAGGCGCATGATTATTATTATTTATCATGAATATTGATTTTGATGACATATTCGTTAGTACTTTATTAGTCATGTTTACTGTTTTTCTTAGACCTTGAACAGATATAAACCGTTAAGTATAATTTTATTAATGGAACACAATTGAAATGACATAGATGATCCTGGGAAGTTAATTTATTTTTATATATTTACCACTTTTCAAGCGACTCAGGAAACAAGGGACTTTGCTAGTTATACACTTAACACCTGAACATTGAATTTAGGTTCTTATCGTTTATTTTTTGCCCAATTTTTTCGGAGATTGTGAGTGGCCTAAAAACTTTCACTCACGCACTCGGAATAATCGCTGGGTCATTACGGCTCGGCTGTTAGAGCCGCGCTTGAATGCATCTCAGATAATTATCAGTTGGCTTCTTAATTGCATTCTCCAAGGTTCTTTGTTCCATCGAAACCTTTCGGACCGGTCGTAAGCTTATTTTTATATGCAATGATGTCACCGACACTACGACGATGTAAAATGTCTGCTCGACTCTTTCATACGCTTTGTATTCTACGGCCTTTTCAATTTGTTAGTATATTCAACTTGTGTACTTTTAAATTTCGACGGTTGGATGTTTGCAGTGGGTTTGTACTCACAGTACCGGTTTGATTGCTTTTTTGTGCGTTACGGTTATTATTTTGCTGTAGTGTCGAAATTTCGCTACACTGGTCCCAATTGCGAACCTTGTGGTACTCTTTTATGAATACTCTTTGAATATGTTATTGGGGTATTAAAATATTTTTAAGTAAAGAAATAATTATTTGTTGGAGTCTCTTAATTGTGTTTAATCTTTTTTGTTTAAATTATGTACTGCTTTTGTGTAAAAAAATGGCGGCTTCAGCTTGGTATAAGAGGAACATTAGACATGCTTGTTACTAAAAAGAGTCGTCCGTACATGAGATTGTAGTCAAGTATTTGCGTCACTCCTCATGAATTATGGATTATACAGATTCAATCTTTACTATTCGTGATCGTGAAGACATGAAATATATTTTTTTTTAGTGATTTGTTAACATTTTGTTGTTTTCTTCGTACTTTGGGAAAATATCTAATATCTAAGTTAATGGGACTTTGAAATATTGTTAAAAATTAGTACGAAAACCGTGATTAATGGAATAATCCAAATTTTATTTAGTGAATTTGTCATGAAATGAAAAAATGGTGCGCATTAAACCAGTGACCTCATTTTTGCTGGGAAGCTTCTTATAATGAAATCTTATTTAACTTTGCTTACCGTTCCGTAATTCCCAGCGAAAGATGTACCGTCACAGGGCAAAGAAACTCTCAGATATTACAATTGTAAGGAATAAGTTATTTGCACCTTATAAATGAGCTGTAATTTTACTTTTAGATAGATTTATTTTGACCTATAATAGTTTTAAGGTAAGAACACGCCAATTTTTCAATTCTGGTCTATACTTTTAGGTATTGACTTGTTACCTAAATACTCTTCTCTTTGTGATTTTTGGCGATTCTTTTTTTATCAGTTTTCTGGAAATTTCTTTGTTTTTCAAAGTATATCTGCATATCTTCAGCTGGTTATTTTAATAAAGGTTAGAATGTACAGTTATTTTTGTAGTGTGGCATAACTGCTGGGCGGTGATGTCACTTTCCAACATAATACATCTGTAGAGATATTTATACCACCAAAATACTGTTTAGTAGGGACGTCTGTGGCTGAATTTTGTACTGTTTTAACTTATATATTCTTGTATTTATATAAATGTACTACTTATGAAACAAGGACGTCCAAGGAATCAAGGGTTAGTGGTTTTCTTTTTTCCGCCAGTGTTCTTGGGTCTTGGTTTTTTGAAAGTCCCATTCAGACATATTTATTTCTGAATTATAGACATGCATTTTATTCGTGCTTAGTATGTCTAGAATACTATCCTGTAGGTGTGTATCAATTCCACATAGTCCCCAACAAGGGGCTTGGTGTCTACCCAAGTTCAGGGTGACTGGGTTGTAGTCAACCATGCTGGTCCAGTGAGGGTTGATTTTCTATAGTTCCTTAGATTATATAGGTACATATAGTGAACAGTTATCATTGCAGTACAATACAAATCAATTTAGTATTCAGACTCAACCTCGATGTTGTAGGCCTGGCTGTTCACGGTAATAAAGGCTGAATGAACATCGTAGTGAGTACAATAGCAGCAAACTCAACAATAGCTTGCAAGAGCACTGAGCACTGCAGTACTTGATCGATATTGAATACTAGCTGTCGCCCGCTACTCCGTCCGCGCGGTATTGAAAAAACTAAATTAGTAGCTTTTGTGTTCTAGACTACGTTCTATATGTATGCTAAGTTTCTTCTTCGATACCTTCTAATAAACATCCATCCATTTAAGCTTTCGCATTTAAAATAATAGTAAGATTTAACTCTCTTTAAACCGATGATGGAAAGGACAATATGCTTATGTCTAACTATCATAGTCAAAGTCGGTAAGTGGTTGTTAAAGGAGATCCTTAGTGTTATTTAAATGACAGTCTGCAGACTGCAAAGTAGAAGACGTTATTAGACAAATATGAACCTTCCTTTAGCGTTGTTGTGTTGCAATTAATATCACGACCACTGTTTTCATACATTTCCGTTGACTGTTTTGTGTTTTATGCGTTTTTCTGTTTCTTCTAAATTACTGGTCTATTCCCCTGTAAATAAAATCTACAATATACCAAAGCCACTTAAAAAAACAATGTAATTACCTACACAAAAAATAACATAATTGTACACAAAGTTCCCATAGACCAGTTCCTAGAAACGTTACAGTAATTGTAAGGTCGGTGCATTGAATGCCGTGACAATGTCAATTACGTCATTGTGCTAGACGTGACTTCATAGGTGATCATAGGGGATGATAAAGGTCGCCTCTACATTGTCAACATAACTTTGTATTACCAAAGACAATGCTGTCAAAATGTTAAGTAGATCATAACTAGAGCTTCGACTAACGTCAACATAAGAATCTCTTCGAATGGATTGTTTAAATTTTTGTTATAAGAATTTTCAATATTTTCACATAGAATATAGACTTTTAAAGTCTGCTTTTTTATATCAATTCTACTTATTACGTAATCAAATTTAAAACTACTTTTGTAGTACTATCAGATATTCGGAATCCAAACTGTCGAACAATAACCTAGTCGAAGTCATTGTTCGTTCTGTTATCAGTTGCCGGCAACTATCAGTTCGTTATCACATGTTCAGTATTACTGACCGAAGTCAGGGGCAAGTCTATTCACAGATATGCATTCAATGTATACACAGTTAACAATAATGAAAACATTCACATAAACAGGTCATAGGACCAGACATGAACGAATTCAATATTAGTAGAGTTTGCTTATATTGAACCGAAACGAGAAACCTTTATAAGCGAGAATATCTTAGTCTCTTAGACTATCGCTTATTCAATTTGACGGTAATTAGTCTTCGTAATGGAAGAACCACCTAATATTATCCAAATGTCTACTTATGTTGATTTAAAATCAATAAATTTTAGTTTACTTCAGCTTTTCTTTTGAGATGCCTTTTTGAGAGGTTTAGTATGTCAAATGTAGGCACTAAGTAAGATGATACATCATTTTACTTAGTGCCTATGTTCTTATTCTTATTTAACAATTTCACAGGTCAACGTACTGATCCCCTTGCGTAAAAACTCGTCCTCCCATATTTGACAAATTTGCAGTTTGCAGTGCCCAAACAAACAAGAAATAAGTAGGCCCTGTTTATGATGCAGTATATCTGGCCCGAACAGTATAAAACCAAACGTTAAATAATCAAGTTAAGGCGAAAGAGAATAAACAAGTCGGGGTACAATGTAACTCGTTTTAAACGATTTTTGTTTTGTTTTTTGTTACTTCCAAGCTTTTACTACAAATGGAAATAACATCGAGTAGTACCGGATGCACATTTCTAATACAATGGATTTAAAACAAAAACATGTAATCGTTATGATTGTCCGACGAGGTAGAGATTACGTCAATGGTTATATATTTATGATACGGTTTATAACCATGTAATATGGTTTGTAGTCAAACACGTTATGTCATACCACATTTTGGACATCAAATTCTAAGAACACACTTATTTGTAACTCTTATTGAGTCTTAACAAGAAATTGATAGTAAAGCTATAGCTTTAGCCGTCTCAGAAGTAGTAGGTGTTAAAAAAGAAATAACTAAATATAAGACAATTTTGTCTCTTCATGCTAGAGGAAATGCAATAAAATTGTCTTTATTGCGTTAGTTTTTAGATATTTCTTCTTATGTTGAATATTTCTAGCAAAGTAAATAACTTGTTTCCATTAGTCTAGCTTTTACGATTGCTGAAACATATTCCGTGTAGTGATGCGATCTTGTTCTACAAATAATAAACGGGAATCCTCTCCGTCATAAGGAAGAGCGGATTGCATTTCCCCAGACAAAACACAGAATACTTCCTCAGTAATTACAGCTATGAAATGCAACGCCATGAATTACTACAGCTTCTCAAAAACATACCATACGACCATAAAATAAAGCATAAAATACCTTAACTACGCCACAATAATTCACGTAAGCCAAAGCGTAAAAGTCGTTCACAGACAGGGAGTAAACAGGCGACGTGGAGGCGAACGGGGGGCTTACGAGCAGGGGGTGCTACCGCGCCTCTGCAAGTTTACGCAATGGAACGTCGCGCTTTTTATGCAAACGATGCTCGATTGATATGTTTTAATTGAAAATGTTGAAAGTCTCTGGATGAATGGCTGCGACGTAGAATTGAATACAGCCTAGGCACCGTCGGGTTACAATTTAACTAAAAACTTTCAAACGTATCGTAAAAGTTTGCCTCTAAACAAGACTTATGTTGAAAAAAATGCCTTATGAAATGTGATGACATTGCGTTGGGGTTCGTTTAAGTTTGATCGATGCGGTAGCCACCGAGGCGCCACTGTCGACCCCAGTCGTACCATCAAGTTAACGTGATCGAGTACTGGGGATTGCAAAGAGGGGACAAACGTTTTGAAAGCTTACGTGGAACCATAAGTAAAGGGAATCGAGATTTTATTACAGTTTTATGTGACTTCTTTTGTTAGACCTTCATTACTTTGAAACCTCTTGCATATATTCTATCTCGGAACTCTAGTAAAAATTAAAAAAAAAAACTATTCGACAATATCGTTATGTTAAACATGGCGCTACGATCCTTAGGAATACATTAAGGTATATAACCATTATGTATATCCTTATTTAATTTCTGAACTCCAGTGGTGTGTCGGGTTTATCGTCATTAAATTTGCACGCAGAGAGACCTTCTCTCTTGTAGCATGAAGCGTTAAAATTTTACACCCGTCTCATCACAAGTGCCTGTCTTGTTATAAATATTTACTACGGAATTAAATATCCCTTATGTGTGTATGTACACTGTTATTTTAGTTTAAGATTCGATGTTTGTCTCGTCATTTACTTTTTAAATAAAACCGTGGTTGGCTTTTGAAAATTCTACTCCGAATTACTCAATTGATGAAAAAAGATGTTTGAAAATATTACGGATACACGGATTTATCTTTTCTGTGGAAATTAAGTTAAATATTTATATTGTTTTTATTTAAACACACGGAATGGATTATCTAGAAGTATTATCGCGTGTCTTTCTGGCTAGGGTTTTTTTTACAATGACTATTCAAGCTAATAACAAAAGAATTACTCTAAGTATAATAAACAAAGTAAGAAATGTTGTGTTGTTTTTTGTCTGTTTATTTAAAAAATATCTATGTGTGATAAGGGAGATTAGGGCAGAAGGGATATAGGGAGGTCTCCTGGCACCCGGAACTCGTCACCCGGCGCCCGCTGGGATCAATACTACGCTTGCTCGTGCTGTCCGAAGATATATTGATTTGTAATTAACGATATTGACGTCATTTCCGCTTTTATATTGAACATCCGGTCAAAAGACATCCTAATAGGATTATAGCGAACATGTTTGTCTATGGTGTGATCAAATTGTTTCTGGTTTTGTGACGGATATTTGCAAAGAAAGCAATGATTGTTTTATACATAATGAGAATATAGAAGTAGGAAAGGATAGACTGGTATTTTTATTGAATTTACCCGAAACTAAGCTATAAAATTTAATTTTAGTATTTTATATTTGTTACAGGTAATGAAGACCTCTTTATATTAGAAATACTTTAGAAATCCTTGAGTAAGTAAACTAATTAAATATAGATGTAGTTGTCAAACGCTATGTCAATTTAGTTTACATTATTATATCAACAGATGGCGGAACATATGGTTTAGATCGCGGTATCAATTTATTTGGTATATTTATCGATTTGCCGATCGCATATTCAATAAAGTTGACTCGCACCAAGATACAACCAGTGTTTCCTTGTGACTACTCGATACTTCTCCTGTGAGAGGGAGACCTTTTTGAGACTTCTTTACAGTAGTTAACTGTATTAGCTTCATTGATTTCCAATATCACACAAACAACATAGAGTAGGTTAAGACTAGTAATCATTTATTTTGTTATTTCTGTACAACTGCAATAAAAGTGTCACATTTATCTTTTTAATGGTTCTATTACACTGATATATTTATTTACACTTTCCAAGACAAATACAGATATATAAAGGATAGATATATTATTTATAAATGTTTAATAATTTGTGTCTGAACTCATGTGTAAGACGAGTTGCTTAGAAAAAACTTGTCTTAAATATTGAATATTATCTTGTGTTATTTATGTTGGTAAAATATTCAATATAATAGGTACAATAAGTTTCTTAAAAGCTTAAGAAAGCTGTGCCAAGTAGTATTTTCGTATCGTAAATCCGGCGTCGCGACCGGAAGGATACGGGACCGTCTCGTAGTCTAGATAAAGTTTCCTCGCTTAACTATATACAGCTTATGTAGTTTGAAACTGAAGGCTACGCAAAACATAATTGCCTTTTTTGTAATAAATAAGAAGTGTGTGCCTAGATAAATTTGTTCTCTATGCATTCTTTAAACACTTTTAGTAAAACTTTTGCTAAAATGTTCTTATGATTGACACAGAGAACGTCTCTACTTTATATAACACTAGCTGTCGCCCGCGACTCGGTCCATGTGGATATATAAAAAACTTCACCCATCTATCCATCCACATCTCATCAAAAAGCAGCTCTTCAAGGCATAAATTCAAAAAAAAATTAATAAATATTATCCTATGTCCGTCTCCTGGCTCTCAGCTACCTCATCACCAATTTTCAGCCATATCGGTAAAGTCGTTCTTGAGTTATAAATGGTGTAACTAAGACGACTTTCTTTTATATAATAGATATGGTAAAAATATTGTTATCATATCGAATTCAAGGTATAAAAGTTGTAGGTTTCGTTAACATAACTGTAGTATAACATAGTTTGCAATTAGCAACATAGTATGAAAGTTTCAAACAGTTATCGTAGTAAGCGGTGTTATATAATTAATAGTACAAGTGTACAACAGGTAGGCGAGGTGGCAGTGAACTCTGTAATTGATTCGTGTACCGCTGGCAACGCTCCAAGCTAACACTATCTACCAGTCTCGTACTAACTTGTAGCCTTGAGATTGTAGACGAGATATTCTTACTGAAGTCAAGAGTTTTTCATACATTAGATGAGAATTCTGCTCTTGAAGACTATCACGAATAAGTCGACTAAATCTGTACAAGTATTTTTACGTAATAAGGTATGTCTTTGATAGATAGCTCTTTAGTAACTTCTCAGAATCAAATTGACGAGTTGTTTGTAAGCTTTGTCTACCTGATTTATTTATCTGTTTACGTATTCCATCTTTGACAGCATTGATTATTTAATATTAATATGAAACTCTTATTTTATGTTTGCTACCTACTACTTTGTGGGAAAAAAGCAGATGTCACCTACTTCGCTGACAGTCGAATCAAGTCCTGGTATTCTTCAACAATCTATATCCCAGACATGTGTAGAGTGATATAATCTATACAAATAACATAATGAGGAAAAATTTGATTGTTTGTTTGCTTTCAATAGACTCTGGAACTGAACCGATTTGAAAAAATATTTCACTGTTTAAAAGCTACACTATTCTCGGGAGACATAGGTTACTAGATTTGTTTTTAATTCCGCTCGGAAATCGCTTGCAACTGCTAGTAGAATAAGTACGGTAAGGTAGTCGTTTGTGATTGTCGTGGGACTTGCGTGCGATGTGAGCGCTTCTCTTATTATGTTATTGTTTGCAGCGATTTTCATTGTCTATAAATAGATGCGCTTGGCACACAATACGCGAGCTAAACACGAGAAAAATGTACACAATACAAAGATAAACAAGTGAATTATATGTTTTATGTACAAATTGTTAGATCTAGCCATATATCTTTCAATCTCCTCGATGCTAAAGTTTCTATATCTTCGATACACAATCATCGTTACTACCCAAAAGATTACATCTTTACATCTTACTGAAATAATAAATGCAAATGTTTGAATATATATATATGAAAAAGTATATTACTACTATATACTATAGTTTAAATTATTATCGTTCAATCCTAACCAAAACAAAATATCGCGATTCAAAGGCAAGCCAAATTACAACTACATTAACACACAATACGAACGATTGTCTGTCTGTACCTTAGTATTGTATTGTTTTCATTTGGCGCGGCTCTCTTTGTAGCAGCAGACGTCCCGATTAACAATAATGGAGAGCTCATAAGGATAAACAATACAATGAAACTCAAAGATTCTATAAGAATTAATGATCTATATTTTGGAAAGAAGAAAAGCGAAAAAAGAATCTGCAAGTTGCAGACGAATTGATTCAAAAGCAGAATAGCTTATAGAAGACTGGCTGTCTCCCGCGCGACTTACTAAAAACCTAAAAATGTAGTAAGCAGCCTATGTGTTATTCTAGGCTTTGTTCTACATCTATGCCAAATTTCAACGAGATCCATACAGCCGTTTGGAAGATACCTTCTAACAAACACCCGTCCATACATCCAAACTTTTGCATTTATAATATTAGTAAGAAATGCTAGAGGTTTATTTTTGATGTGATAATTTCGATGGTAATTATTTCCGTTCATTTCCAAAATGGATTAAATGTGTAATTTCTAACCATTTGTTGAATTGTACATCCGTTAATTCTGTCTATTTAGTCTTATTCGTCTATCAACATTGTCGGACAACGCACAATGTTCCTTGCATTCTAATACCAATTGAACGTTGAATAGCTTCCGCTAAACAAGCACACAAGAATACCACTAGGCTAATGCTATTAGCATGCTATAACTCAAGCATACATATGTATTCTAAAGCTATAAATTAGTATGCTATCGATCGAAGCTCTCAATTTGTTCGCGTTACAATTAACGCGCCTCAAATTGTAGCTATGACGAAACTATTCACTAACCTAGAACCGCACAGAGCAGTTTTATGTAGAGGTATGCATTTTTTATTTCGTATTCAGCGCCTTTATATTTTTTTAATCAGAGAACTAATTTTGACGTTTATTTTATTGTGTTGTAGAAAAAGATAATAAAATGAAAGTTTTGTCTGTTGTTATTTTACTGAAATTAGACGATTGTTTAAAAGAGTAAAACAAAAAAAATATAGACAAGGCAATCAGGATTAAAAGAGGTTTTGATTCACGTGATTTTTTTAAAATCCATTTTGAGTCTGGCGGTAAGTTAGTCTGTGCCGAGGTCGGTGCCCCGCCAGGTGTAAAGGAAAACCTTTGTTGGTGCCATGGGCGAAGTTCTCTAACCAATATTTAGTTTTTTTTGGAATGGCTCAATTTTTTTTAATTGCAAGGTACATCTTTACTATTGCATAGACTAGGATAAGTGTATTATTATTAATAGGTAAATAATACGCGGTGTTTTTTTAAGGTTTTGTTGCTCGTTGTGTTGTAACGGAAGTGAGGCAGGAAGTTCGGGTCAATGACTTACGACAACTTTTATTGCCTTTGTTTTGATGGACGTTGACAGTTAAATACTAGTTGGTAAGCGTTGCCGTGAATGCCGAAACATTATAGAGGTCTAGTACGAATATTTGTGACAAGCATCGTATCATCGTGTCATCGATGAAAAATGTACAAACTTTGTAGCATATCGGTTGTAAAGTACACTATCTCATGGTAACGATACGAATTCGTTTTTCGTAAATATTCCTGCTAGACCCACCACAAGAAAAGCATACTCCTGTCTTTGTTTTATTGAAATGAAAGGGATGATGATATGTTTTTACACCTATGTCGACAATGGAAACACGCTCACTAAATATGTAAAGATATATTTGAAAAGAAGTATTTTTTGAGTACTGATATTGTTGGATAGTGTAGAAGGAGCAATCATATATATTTATACGGTTCTATATATTGCAAAAGTTTCTGATATAGTTATATAGTATCATGAATATATAAAAGTTATATATCCAGGTCAGTAATAGCATTACAAGCTGATTGTAATACGGCCTCCGCGCGAGACCTTAACGTATAATTTATACATTTGTTATGTCTCTACTATGAGATTGACTCATCGCTATTTATACATTTCTATTAATAAGAAGCCAATTAAATTATCAATTAATTCAATGAATAATCGCTATTCGTTAAAAAATAATTAAAAAAAAAACTAGTTTCAAATTTTCAATCTACAGTTGTTATTAAATTTGCTTGAATTTTAAATATAATTGCATAATATTATTTAAATAAAAGTATGGAACAAAAAGCTAACACTTTGACCACCGTCGTTACATTACTGGGAACTTTTGACATGAGACGTTCTTATGTGAAACTCAATAACATCAAGGGGGAATTACAAAGAAGCCCATGCACTTGTACAGGTTAATTGAACGTGTGACGTCATCCGTGACGTTTAATTCGTATCGTTTGCGCAGTTATGTATGTTATTTGCTATTTTAATACAGCTACGGAGTACTACCATAGCCATGCTAGTAGACATCTAGGTACTCTAAATCTTCTTATATATAAAATTATGGTGTCACAATTTTCGTTCCCATACTCCTCCGAAACGGCTTTTCTCATGAAATTTTGTGAGCATATTGAGTAGTGCTGAGAATCGGCCAACATCTAATTTTATTCCCGCGCGGACGGAGTCGCGGGCGACGGCTAGTGTATTTGTAAATATTTGAAATGTCCGCTCTATAAAAGATTTATTTAAATATCTGAGGGCGTAAGTATTTAATCGATCACAAGTGCCAATTTAAAGCCCCCCTGTATTCCACACTGGGTGTATGCAAGTGGCCTCTTGTCGTGTTGTTAATGATTCGTTAACCAATGCCCCAAGTTGATCATATTATTGCATTCGTCTAAATTTTACGGTGGAGTAATTTAAGGGCACTCATAACCCCTAGAGCGTCGGTGGCTCAGGGGTTAGAGCACTTCACTTGTAATCTGCAAGTCCTGGGTTCTTACACAGCCGTGTACCATTTATCCGACGTTCTTATATACGTTAACTTACTTTAAAATAGATGATATTTTAGAATAATGTTTAAACTAGACCAGTACTGTATTATAGATGACCTTATGTCTAGTCTAGACATTGTGTTTGCTGAGCTTTCGATGTGAAAGTTGATTTCAATTGGCGTTGCCGAGAAGCGTTGCTTATGTGAGAAAGTTGGACCACGTTGTGACATCTTTGTAAGCCTATGACTGATTTATTTAACGGTTTCACTACATCGTATTTATATTATAAATGCAAAAGTATCTCCGTAAAGGCTCTACGGATGTTGATGAAATTAGGCATAGATTTAGAACATAGTCTGGAAGAATTCACTGGCAACTAATTATGATTTTTATTTGGAACGGAGTGGCAGGCGATAGCTTGTATGTTATACTAATATAAGAACAGTGGAATACTGCAGTTATATTGACATAAATATCAATATAAGTGTAATATCCGTTCACTCGATCCAAGTATTGTTTACACAACTGTGTGGAGTCCGAGCTTACGTTTAATTAACAAAGATTTAATTAACTGAGTCGCACCTACTGACCTATATCACCATCAACATTACAAACCGCACCTACACAAAGTTTAATTTTGTTACAAAAGGAAATTCATTTGTTTAATTTCGTGTACATATGTATTTTAGTTTGGTAACTAATTTCGTAATGATTTGTGCAGTACAATTTAAACTAATGTCTAACTTCTACATAACTTATACATAAATGATGTATGAAAAAGCATTGTTTGACTTGCGTGTTTTAAATAGCGTTCCAATGTATGAAATAGTTTTATTCCAGCACGAAATGGTTAACCGAAAAGCCGCAGTTAGTAGCCCCTTACCTCAGTATGGAGGTAGGACCTAGGCACGATTGCGTGTTGCTTTGCTTATCCTGAAGTCCTCCCCCCTTCCACATCCATACCCGGCTGATGGGTTGTTGACACGACATCCAACAATTTCGCCTTACGTGGAACTATTTGAAAAACTGTGTTGTAATGGGAGTTTTTAAACGGTAATTTTAAATTTAAGTAAGCTCACTGACCGTATTAAACTGGAGGGGGTGAGTGGGCGTGGTTTGACCAAAGTTTACGTTAGGTCATGCACGGCGTAATTATGTTATTCGTGTTTTGGAATTTGTTGCTGTTAGACGTGTTGGATTAAAACAAATTGCTTTCAGGAGCCACTATATGATTAATTAATAGAAGTTTTTACAATATGTTATCATATCGAGAAGTAAAATTTAAAAATAAAGAATTTCTTTGTGATTTTAAAGTTACCAAAGCAAGTTGTTGCTTCTGTTTAATGACGTCACACTACCGCCATCTCTTAGCAAACAAGTTGTTTGGAAGCCTGTGAAAGGCTCGCGTGTTTGCAGTAAGAGCCCCCTGAATAATAAATACATCAGTCTGTCTGTCCGCACACCTCAGTTACAATGCAAGAAGTAAATAATTTTCAGACCAACAAAGCTTATTCTCACACTTGCTGACATATAAGAAGATAGGTGTATTTATTATATATTTACTTTCGTAAAATAAGACTACTACATTATTTTACGAAACAAGTCTTTTATATGTATAAGGACTTCTTTTGCACCAAATCACTCTAATATAAAGTTGATAACAATTTAACAAGCATCTCTAATCTTTTCCCATCTTTGTTTGTGCACGAATAACAGTGAGTTCCTTGTTAATTCCTGCGCTCTGCTATTAAACGTAAAGATCTTTCCTGCTCACCGCAGGGCATGAGTCATTGGGCAGGAATGCTGATTGCGTAGCGGCCACAGGAAGCAGTTTTTTTAGCAACGGCCACGCTGTCGGTGTAATCAGCCGTTTACGTTTAATTCAAATTCATTGGTGTTGACGCGTTGCTTGAGTCTGTCATGTCTACTTATGTGACGAGATAAGTCTTTTTGGAGGTCTTAAGAATTATTGAGTTAAATTGTTGTTATCTGGGGTATATGGGGCGGGCATTTATAGATTTGGCATCACTTTTTGCATATTAAAAACTTGGTTAATCTGTATTATTATTTGTGTTTTTTTTAAACGCGATGGCATTCATATTGAGTAATGATTATGCTAAATATTTCGTATTTCACCATAGTAACGAAAGTCTAATTAAACGATAGTATAATTTGGATAATGAACGCTAAAAGGTATGACGTCATCAGTGTGCGGTCATCGACTATTAATAAATTACTAGTAATTGCTTGCTTTATTGCTCCCGGCACGTAATCGTAACGTGACCTCAGCGAGGTCTCCGATAATTACTGGCCAAATATGACTAACCAATTAAAAATATAACTATTTTATAAATCTGTAAAAACTTCAAGCAAATTAAACAGTTGGGTATATATGTGTTGAAGTGATTAAAACTAGCTGTAGTCTGAGACTCCGTCCGTGCGTGATAAAAAAAATTATTAATCATGTTCTATATCTATGCCAGAATTCATTAAGATCCGTCATCTCATCGGAGTCATCTTGGAGAAACCTTTTAAAATATATCCTTCCATCTAAACATTCGCATTTATTATATTAGAAAGATTTAATTAACTTGAAATGAAATGCAATGTAATATTGAATACAAATATATGAGATTTCAAGAAATAGTTAAGATTTTATCACATGAGGATATTATTAAACAAATCGTCCTTTTCTAGAATTTAATATCCATGTATGTAAATCTGTGCTGAACAGATTAGCAGTGTCGGCTTGTTGGCGCCTCTTTGACTCAACATGATTTATGCATCTCAGTCGCCTATCAGCCATTTCAAAGTATTTATTGCCTTCCGATAGTTGAAGTGAAGTGGACTACTCGTATGATTTATAATCTTTCACAAGAAATATTATGTATATTTTAGACCAATTCATACCATAGACAAATTGCATAGTTGAAACTTTTTTTGTCGGCGACAAAATATCTGAAAAGGTAAACATAGTTTTGGTGCTAGATTGAAATAAAATATAGTTGATAGTTCTACTTTTCTCCTAGTAAGTGAGATATATGTATGTTAATATGAAGATAATTGGACTGCCATGACCGCAGACCAAACGCAGAGCCTAAGATAGAGCGACTTAGTTGCGCACTGTGGACGCCCTCTGCCCTACTACGGGGACATAGGACATTAAGTCAAGTGAGATGTAGATGGTTAGATTTCCTCCCTGTAGCCATATACTTCCCCCTTTTTAACGTTGTAGTTGTGTACAACGAATACCTTTCAATGCAAAACTGCTTGTATACTATGTACACGCATTGCACTTGAGTGGAGACTACTTACTGATGCGTAGTCAATGAGCCGTGATAGTGCCGACCACTCCAACTCGAGGATTTCCCCAACCCTAGTAACTTGACAAAGCATTGGAGCGGTACATCTAATAATGCAACCAGCCCTAGTAATACCTACCTGTATTATGTCAAGGAGCTAACTAGGCTTCGCCAATATAAAGCTATAGACAAAGGATTTAGTATTCACAGAGAGTGTTGATTAGGTAAAGAAGTTTTAAGATATAGTAGATAGTAATAAGGATGGGGCAGTGTTGATTTCGCACTTTATTATCCTACGTCAATAACTTCATGTGGTATACTTAATGTAAATTTACTAATTGTGGATTTCTGAGACGATAATTTCCGTTTAAAACACACTGTTATCGTTATTTCTGTTATATCAAAGATATTGACAAGGATGACGAAGTGATTTGGTCTCAGAAACCAATGGTAAGATCATGGTTGCTGCAAATATAAAAAATTGTTGTTTTAAACATTCGATTTCATATTTCTCAGAACCTTTCTTCTTTTTAAAATTAAATTTCTGCAATTGGAAATGTTTGCCCTCAACAAAAATTAGGATTTGAATGATAGGTATTTCTTTATAGTTTAATTTTTAAATCTTTTGATGTTGCATTTGTAGAAATAATAACAAGCACCGTTTTGAAATAATGTTTGAAGTATATTTCATCGAGTTCATTTGTTTGAAAAAGATTTATGTAAACAGGATTTTAACAAGATGCTAGGCTTCCTACCAGAATATAGCCCACTGTGTTACAAATTTGCGATTAAATTTTAATAAATCTGAAATGCTGCTTTAAAAACTTAAAAAAAACATCTATGCGGACATGACAACAAGTTTTTATAAATATCTGATAGTGGAAACTCACAACAAGAACACATTCAAAGAAAGCATGCATAAATCTCGTGCAAGTCTAATACAAGAGGAATATATCAATGAACTCATCGTTATAGGGTTGCCCCGCGCACCGCTGCTCCCGTGCCCCGTGCCCCCTATACCCCGCCCCATGACCCACATTGGCCGCTCAAGAGGCTGCGGGCTCGATGCGGATGTCGTAAATACAAACACGTGCCACAAACAACATCTGCGCCCTACAACTGATTGTTCTATACTTTATTAATATATACTTAACGTGAGTTTCCACTGACCGTACAAAAAGTTCTGATCCTAGCTTCCATTTGTTATTAAGAAAACAGAGCCACTTGATACGTTGAGATAATGAATTTTTGATTTGCCACTGCTGTCGCCCACGACTTCTTCCGTGCGGAATTAAAAAACCTGATAAGTGCCTATGTTTTATTCCAGATTGTTCTATATGTGTGCCAAATTTCATAAAAATCCTTTGAGACGTTCCGGAGATACCTTCAGACAAACGTTCATCCAAACATTCGAGTTTATAATATTAGAAAGACAGTAAGAACAAGAGAAAGAATTAGGTAAGCAACATTCTAATAAAAATAATATTGTCAATGTTATTTTGTCTATGGTAGAGGCTATCGTGTGTCAGAAATAGCGGTGACCGTTTGATTACGTGTCTTTATCCGTGACTCTTGGTCCGGCAATTGGCACGAATTAGGGCCGCGACCCACGATCTTGTTGTATGCTCCTGTATGAATGAGGCCTTTTGGGATAAAAAAGTCCTTTATGAAGTGTTTAAAAAGGAATTTATTTCAGTTCTGTTGGAGTAAATAAAAATATGTGTTTGAATTTAACGTTTTTATGTTCATATACCGCAGAGGTTACCTGAAAACGGCAACTTTATAATTAACGCTTACAAAAGGCTCACCGTCTACAGGATTCTTGCCGTAAAAGAACGTTCCTGTGTACACATTGTCTAGAGCTAGACAGCTTTTAAGTCTGTAAGGTCTGTTTGCAAACACTAAAACAACCGCTCAAGTTTGCACAACTGTTTTGTTGTTCTAACGCCGGCACTTTTTCAAGAAAAAGATAGTTACATTGTTATACACAAAATATTATAAATATACATCTAGTAAAAATAATTATTATTTGAATTAAATTGTGATGCAAAGCAATCGGTCGCTCGATAAACAGATTTGGTTAAAAAATTGTTTTTTAAAGATCTGTTTTTATTCTAGATATAGACTAACCATATATGAAATAAATACTTACGTGTATCTGTCTTTCAAAAGACGAGAACGATGACAAAATGATTTTGTAAAAGAGATTCAGCAGTAACAGCACACAATATTGTGTCATATGACAATCGTAAGTCACATTTGTCATTTCCTTTAGTACATTGTCATTAAATATACATTAAATGTCGGTAGTAACCCGATACTTAATAATCTGACTGGACTTGACTATACTTCGTACTCAGAGATGCGTCATTGTCGACTGTTCGACCAATTAATTTGCCGTTTAAGATGCGGCAGGTAACTCTCTGCCCACTATTAAACTCTATTATATTGTCAAGTATTACTTCATCCTTATGTTAAATATTCAGAGCCACATTTACGAGTGTTCCACTAATAAAAGATTCAAACTTTGTTTCAGCTTTTGCTTAACTAAAAACGCATGTTCCTTGTATCCTGCGAATACGTCTAAAATATCCGCAACGTCTTGTACGAAATTGCGAGCCGTCATAAAGTTTGGATAGTACTGTAGTCAAAATAAATTTAAAGTACAAAAATGCATTTATCTCTGCCCATCCCAATAATAATAAAAAGGATTTAAGATATTCGTAGAATTCGTTGTATTGCATTAAATTGCATTAGTAACATTTGATATGGTTCTGCATAGTTTTATGATAAGCTTTGATAAGAGATGATAAGAAGTTTTATTATTAAAATTGATAACGCTTTATCGATATAATTTTTATTCACTACTAAAAGTTTTTAGATATACTGTAATAATTGTTTTGATGTAAACTTGTTTAATAACATGTATAATCAACAAAACACTTATGTGTTCTTGCAACAAATGGTAAATAGCAGTTAACTTATTGATAAGTATCTGTGAGTGCAAACAATAAGCACAGCTTCGAACCCACGACTACATACAATGCGCCAAGGTTGTTCCCACGCCGCTACCGTATTGTGTTAGGGTTTTGTTGTCTTGTATGTATGAAATTAATTACCTTTGATGAATCATCAATATTCAACTTACAGCTGCTTGATACCAGAATTATTTTTCATTAAACTGAATTCAATTCCGCCAGGACTTGTTTTATCTCAGAATTGTATACAAATGTATTCAAACCAGATGTGATGTACTATCAGGGGATCTGGCGGTATTCCACGTTGAAAGCAACCGATGTCTGAACGTTTCGTAAAGATTTAAATTTTAACGCGGAAACAATAACCAATAGAACGCAGCTTTTAAATATCTGCGAAAAATAGTCGACCACAGAAACAACTAATAAGTCGCTTGAAGAAGATAGTTAGTCTCGTTGAAAAGCAATTTTTTGTAAGTGGAACACCGCTAAAGACCGTGACTGTACCATAATTTCGTATAAAACCTTAAAATGTTTTGTACATAAAATGTATCGTAATGTCGGTTAATTGTCCTTTTTATTGTTTAAATGTGCAGTTACTGAAAGTGATTTTCCAGGTTAACAAATGGAGACTGTACCTGTACTGTAGTAGTTAGTTTGTAAAACAGCGACAAATTAAAATTTAACCTTTTGTTATGAATCCATTACACTCTCGAGCGGTCGGTGTGCCGTGCGGTCGCAATTTAAGCCGGCAGTGGAGTATAAAATGAATGGAATTACGAGTCTCGTTGCTTTTATAGCTGACCTGCTTCTTAGAGTGCGGCTTTGTACGTTGCATTTTAAATTTTAATTCGGATTTATCTCTTGAGACCTATTTTCATGGTTGCTTTATATCTTGTAATAATTAATTGATTTTTAAAGCTTCTTATAATGTTTTTATTGCACTTTTTATTTTAGTTCCTAGTTAAGACGAGTCGTCATTATATGTAATCCTACAATTAAAAATAACCTGAACGACAGTATGTGTATGTGTACTTTACCAAAAAGTAGACAAGTTCATTGTACACTTACAATATTCATGGTGATTTAAATATTTGTTCTCTGTTTCCAGGTGGTGAAGGAAGCGCGGCAGAATGCCGGAGGGCGTGGCCAAGGAGGCCAAAGAGGCCAAGGATGACAAGAAGAGCAAGGCCAAGGAGGCATCTCCCCGCCGTCGCCCCACGGGGAACCTCGCTAGAGCCAATGTCGAACTCCTCGACGGCTCCAAGATGGAGCTTGATGTCGATGTAAGTATTGCATGCACATATTTAACATTATAAATGCCAAATTTTAGATGAAATTTGCCACAGATGTAGAATATAATCTAGAAGAATACATTCTACTAATTGCGCAAGATGGGAGCGATGACTGAAATGAGGAATGATAAAATAGGTCTGTCTGGAGTACTAAAATCTCGCACGTTGATCCCATATAGATTGGGATACGAAAATGACGATGATGAATTGATAAAATAACTGTATGACGTTGTTGTTTCCAGAGGAAAATTCGAGGACACGAGCTGCTGGCGAAGGTGTGTGATTCCCTCAACCTGGTGGAGAAGGACTACTTCGGGTTGCTGTACGAGGATCGCGGTGACCCTCGCGTATGGATTGACCTCGAGAAGAGAGTCTCCAAGATGATTAAACGTATGTCATTGCACTTTAACTGTCATATCCAATAAAAAATGAATATCTATAGAAATATGCGAAAAGTTACTGTTTGTATTGGTCTCCTGTTAGTTTTTTATCATTGATTTCTCTGTGATGTCAGGCGAGCCGTGGGAGATCAGGTTTGCAGTGAAGTTCTACCCACCGGAACCTGCGCAGCTGCAGGAAGAGCTTACCAGGTACCAGCTGGTGCTGGCAGTCAGGAGGGACCTGCTTGAAGGTGAGTTACAAGTAGAAGAAGAAAACACCGACATGAGACTACAATTAATTGAGGAATTTCTTAATATTCTTTTAACAATATAAATCCATGCTAACATTTTTGAAGAGGAAACGTCATGTTTCTAGCTGTTTTCCTCGTGTGTCTTAGGGTTTTAATGTTGTTCACTAGCTCATACAAGTCCCCATGCATGTATTACTGCCTACACTAAGTTAGGTTTGACTAAGTAAGTCAAACACACTTGCCCATCGCTATTTGATTGATTTTATAAATCTTTGAATTTCGTCACAGATATTAGACATGTCAACTACTATACTAATTCATTGTGTGCAGGTCGTCTGCCGTGCTCTGCGGTGACGCACGCGCTGCTGGCGTCGTACCTGCTGCAGTCGGAGCTGGGGGACCACGAGGAGTCGCAGGCGGGGGCGGCGCTCTGCAGACAGCTGAAGCTGGTGCCGCCCGCAGCCTGCACACCCGAATTGGAGGAGAAAGTGGTGGAGCTACATAAGACGCATCGGTGAGATACATAGAAGATGAGCAAGTGGCCATCCGAATTCACAGAAATAGCGAAAAGAAAGCATTACCTACCTTTAGTCGACATCATAAAGATACTGAAAAAGAGAATACATATATCCCACCTTCATCAAATCCATTTCAGCTTCCCATCCCTTCCTTATAAGAAAATGTTGGCAAGGAAAAGAGGAGAAAAATTAGGGCTCCAAAACGCAAAACTTATTCACTTAGAGTTGTTAATTGACCATTGAAGGGAACCCTAAGTGTAGATTTATCATATTAAATGTACACTAACTGATTGGATCAATATTATAGGCATTGTAAGATACACAATTAAGGTATGTTGTTGTTGTGCAGCGGTCAGACGCCGGCAGAGGCGGAGCTGAACTACCTGGAGAACGCGAAGAAGCTGGCAATGTACGGCGTGGACCTGCACCCCGCCAAGGACTCTGAGAACGTCGACATCACGCTCGGCGTCTGCTCCTCCGGACTCCTCGTCCACAGGGAGAAGTAACACGATCAATAATATTATTAATGCAAATATTTGGATGGATGGATGAATGTATGTTTGTGAGAAAGTATCTCCAGATTGGCTGAACTGATTTTGATGAAATTTAACACAGATGTAGAAGATAGCCTGTAAGAACGCATAGATTACTTACCATTCTTTTATAATACCGCGCAGACGGAGTCACGGACGAAAGCTAGTTTATAATATTGGTAATATTGTAAGATGTATATTGTCAGGTTACGTATCAACCGTTTCGCGTGGCCGAAGATCCTGAAGATCAGCTACAAGCGTCACAATTTCTATGTGAAACTGCGACCCGGAGAGTTCGAGCAGTTCGAGTCCACGGTCGGCTTCAAGCTCGCCAACCACCGCGCTGCCAAGAAACTATGGAAGACTTGCGTCGAGCATCACACCTTCTTTAGGTAATGTCTTTTTAATATTATATGACGATAGACTCGGATTATCTATAGAATTATGTAATAGTGGAAATTTTCTTTTGGTTTTCATTGAATTTTAAGAGGAACTGCATTTTTTTTTCACTTCTGTAAGAATCAGCCGTTCAAAATACACTTGAAATCAATTTTTTCATCATAGGCATAACTAATTGTTGCTTGTTTAATCATTTTGGTGCCCCTAGTTTAAAAAAAAACAATAATTGATTGTGTGTATGATTGTATGTATGTGTGTGTATGTATGTATGTATGTATGTATGTAGACTGATGAGCCCGGAGCCGGCGGCGCGCGGCACGCTGTTCCCGCGGCTCGGGTCCCGCTTCCGGTACAGCGGGCGCACGCACTACGAGTCCCGCGCCGCGCCCCCGCAGCGCGCGCCCCCGCACTTCGCCCGCACACTCTCCTCCAGGAAACTCTCCTCGCGCAGCATGGACGGTACGTACATCATCTCGCGGTACGCAAGTCTATGTGTTGGTGAGCTGCACGGCGCTCTCTGTTTTAAAGATCTGTCAGTACATGTTAGCTGGCTTACGAGTCGTCTACTTGCATAGTAATAGAAGATCGCGTTGAGCCGTAAAATAATGATTCGATTGTTGAACCGCAGCTCAACGATTCGAGTCTATGTGAGCTGATCTTTTGAACCGATTCAGAGCTGATTTATACACAAGTATACGTCGAGAACGCATAAAAAAGTTTATTATATGAAAATGTATTCGCATTTGCGAATGTCATCTTGGATGTTGTTCAAATATATAAACTTTAGTATTTGATCATCGACTCGTTTACATGATATGATTTCACGAAACGCGAAATGTAACACTCTCGAAATAAACGGATAACGAGAAAAATAACTTTGTCAATGACAATTATATTTGTGCCGCGACTCATTCATTTGCTGTCACCGACATGACACGTTCCCTTGCAGTATTAGTTGTGGGTTTCTGAGACCTAAATCTCTATGAAACATATCACCATATCTGTCATTATCTTTGACTAAACAGAGTAAACAATATGTTTTAACGGGGATTTTAGTCTCAGAAACCCATGATAAATGATCTTTTATTAATTGTAACTCTTACCGTGGATTTCTGAGAAAAAAATTCCCCGTTTAACATATACTGTTATCTCTGTTTTGTCAAAGATAATGACAGGGATGATGATATGTTGTATGGATATTTTGGTCTCAGAAAGCAACGGTTAGAGTTATTAAGTTGATAGTAATCTAAACTAAAGGTCTGTTTTCTGAGTACGATGCTAATGCTTAGTAGTAAAGTTTTTAGATATAAACGGATTACATTTTATCTAAAAATATGCGCGAAAAGCTTACGTTTTTTACGTAATTTTTAAGGTAAACTTTGAATATGTGTTTATGAAATAGTCAATATTTCAACATACCATTATTCTTTTAAAATTTCTATATCTGTTTGGTTTAATAACAAGTAACATTTGAATACATAAATCGTATGCAAAAGATCGTATTTAGGTTGAAAGTGTTATTATCTTTGGTTGGTCAAATATATGATAGAATATTAAACGCACTGTCGATTTAGTACTCTCCTAAGACAGTGGTTCTCAATCTAGTAATCGCATCGTTAAATTTAAATAAACTAAACGTTTTCCTTTCGATTTTTTTTGTAATAGATGGATATGGTTTTACTTTTGTTTCCATTGTGAATTATTATTCGTTATTTTTTAAATTTAATTAACCTATCTTTATAGACTATTTGAATTTGTTTTAATATCAGAATAGACAAATCGGAGAAATATATATACATATTTTTGGTTGTATGAATTTCATTCTTATCTCGTTTTTTTTATTATATTCGTTATATTCTCGCAGTGGCCAAAGTTTGAGCACCACTGACATATTTTACGTAGCGTCTCTGTAGCGTCCAAAATTTAGTTACGATTTGAGTCATATGGTACAGATGCAGTCGGATAGTTTTATGCGAGATGACATCATTACCAACAGACATTTGGCAAAAACTCGCTAATGCAAGTTCTAGTGATGTCATCATTGTTGTTGTTTTCCCACAAAGGTGACCTAATGAATTCGTATATTTTTTATTTTGTTATATTTTAGTAAAATAATTTACGTGATAGTAACTATGTATTTTATTTTATTGTTTAGTCGATATTAGGGATTATAAATAAATCGTGAGTAAACTGATTCAGGAAGTAATCATTTAGTAAAACATGACCTAATATATGTAAGTATTTTTAGGTCACGGGCATCGCCTGGGGAAGGGGTATTACAGAGGGGCAGTTACCCCTGGCCCCCTGGAAAATAAAAAAAGACGTAAAATAGATAAAACAACTTCTAATAAGACCAAATTGTAGCTTACCCCCCTCCGGACCTATAGTTTAAACCACATGGTTTAGATTTTTATCGTAAATATGTCAAACCACAGAGATTATATTAAAATGAATATTACTCAAAAGCTATACCGGAACACTGGAAACAGTGTTGTGTATATTGTAGTAAACACAGTGAGATGTGGCATAGTATCGTCCATTGATATTGTGATGAAGTAGCAGATATAAATACACGCTGAAGTAACGCACACACGTAATCATTACTTCTATACAGTTATAGTACTTCGCGCAGTGTGAGACGGTGCGCGTGCGTGCGCGTGCGCATACCTTGTCTTTCATATTTTCCTATTGTTTATTAAAATTTGGTGATGGTGTTTAACGATTGTTGGAATCCTTCTTGTACATGTTAGTAATATTTTTTTATTTTATTTATTTGGTTGTTTTGTTGTGTTTGGATTGTTTTTAGTTTTTTTTTATTTCAAAGTGAAAATATATGGCAGTTTAGAAGAATATTTTAGTTGATTTTTTATAGTTATTAAATTTATTACGTAACAATGTAATTGAGATGTAAAGTGAAAGTTTATTGCAAATAATTTATATCTTAGTTAATTTTTCACAATTTTACTATATATAATAGGTTGAATATTAAACTAAAATTAAAGTATAATTTCTAGGAAATAACTAAAATTAATGACTTCTGTTGACTCCAGTAATCGTTTATAAGAGATTTTTTTGCTGTTGGTATGATTGTTTTATCTTTATTGTTAAGTTTTAAGACGATGTATCGTCTGTTGATCAATTAGCATTAAATGATTCACCTCTTTAATATTAAGCGTATATGTCATAGTGTATACAAACAAAATTTGGTTTAGCAGGAATAGCTTTTTTTTTTATTTATTTGGATTTTGCTTTTTTTATCAACATAAAATGTGATAGGAGTTATTCTTTAATACTATTTGTCATCCGAGACTCCGTTTACGCTGAATTAAAAAAAAACTTAATTAGTAGCTTATGTGTTATATCAGATAAGGCGAGATACATACAGCCGTTTTGAAAATCAAACAGATATCCATCCATCTAAACATTCGCATTTATAATATTAGTACTTTTACATATTATTAATTACAATACTTTGGCGGTAATGACGTGTCCTCGTAACAAAGTCTAGTGTCAGAATGATTAGTGAGGGGACATAAACGTCGACATTTTAGTAAGGCTAGTGTTGAGTCAATACACTGCCACATTTTTGGATTTTCTTCCTAACAGTACTTAAAATCGCTAAACAATATTAATCTATTTTATAAAACATGTTCTAAGAATTACTCGGCAACATGTAAATATGAAATGTAAACAATGTTTGTAATATTTAGTAATGCAATATAAACAAATAGTTTTGTCAGTTTGCCAAACAGAGTACTTAATTATGTACAATTATCTAAGTTGAATCTTTATTATGTTATTTTAGATTAATTATTAATAGGTAATCATTAACACGTATATTTAACTAATTGATCGTTAGTTCGGCTCCTGTTAAAAAAATAGAAATTAAAATATATATATATATATATATAAAATTAGTATTAAAAATGTATTATGTTACTAAGTTTGAGATGTGTCTCGCGTGCGTCAGATGATCTTAGTAAAAATATGTTATTTTGTTTACGATTACATTTTTTATATGTAAAGTATATAATAGAATATTGACCCATATATCTTTCTATATTCACAACATAGTAGTATGACTTAAACTCACCCACTCGCTAAACCACAAACCGCATACAAACACGCTACTACGATTGACTCATATAAGATTCATACATTTCTTAAATTAAGTATACTAATATAGTTTTCTGTTACCCTGGTACTCATCGTTATCAATTTCTATTAGGATGTTTCGAGGTCATTATGTATGTATTTATCATATGACTAGCATTTGCCCGTGACTTTATACGCAGGGAAATTTAAAAAATTAAGTAATAAGTATAGTATATGTCATTCGGTGATGGTGTAGCTTTTTCAAATCGGTTCAGTAGTTTCTAAGTCTATTCAATGCAAACAAACGAACAATCTAATCTTTCCTCTTCATAATGTTTTACGAGTTCAAATTGTTATTTCTGTTGTTTTTTTTTAAAGGGATCACGTAAATATATTATTAGAATAGCTGTCGCCCGCGACTCCATTCGCGTTGAATGAAAATTATTTCACTTTTTCTCACCTTTTAAACCTTCCCTAGACCTCCACGAACATTTCAAGACCGAGATAAAATAAATCCGTTCAGCCGTTCTCGAGTTTCAGCGAGACTAACGAACAGAAATTGATTTTTATATATAGATTGTTCCAGCAGTGTCAGCTCGTGTATTAAGCTTAATATTGACATGTATTGTGACAGCCCTGGCGGCGGGTGACAAGGATGAGTCGATGCCGCCTGACGCCGCGAAGCGACACACCATGCCGCCGCAGCCCGCACCTCGACCCACTATCAAAGACAAGGTATGTCAGATCATTCACATAATGTACTATGTACTACATACATATATGCTTATTATTTGTCGCGATAACCGTACAGTTACACTGCGGTGACAAGTACCGCAGTGTAATACTACGGTGACACAGACCTGGTTTGACAGTCGCATTAAGTATTGCTTGTTGTTTAATAACTTGTTGAAAAATAAATTAACTAACACTTTATAATTACTAAGTAACTTATTTAGGACTGTTTGAAACAGGCTCTTAGTGAAGATTTGTCTGGATAGTCAGACAAATCTTGATTACTGAGACTAAAATGTCTGCGAAACATATCGTCATTCCTGTCATTATCTTTGACGGGTTACGGGTATTTTGGTCTTAGAAATCCACGGTAAATCCACATTTTACGATTCTTGATGCGGCAATAATAAGACACAGTTATTTGACGCTACTTATTTTTTTTTTAATTTAATTAACTTAAAAATTCTAACCAATAATATTGTTAAAATTAAATTTAGTAAATTTCAACGATTAAAAAAACATAATAACATAGTCTAAGAGTCATGTAAATTGCATTTTACTACAATTTTAATAACTTTGTCTTGATTTATGTCAAAGCTGGTCTGTTTTGAATAGTTTAGTTATTTACTATTTGAAAATGTTTAGTTTGTAAACTCCTACGTAATATTAGTAATGTATAAATTCAGTAAATGTCTTTGTGTTTGAATATTCACTGATTTCTTGTTTATCATGATGTATTCAATGTCAGTAGCGATGTGAAACTAACCGTGGATTTACACTGACGAAACATGTTGTGATAGTTTGAAAAACACATGTTTTAATACAAATGTTTCAACAGTGTAATTTTACGATCAATGTAAACTTATAAATCTCATTTGTATGACTTTTTCATTTTGTCATGAGATTTTTGTTTTATTATTATATCTTATATATAAAATTCTCGTGTCACAATTTTCGTTCCCATACTCCTCCGAAACGGTTTGACCGATTGTCATGAAATTTTGTAAGCATATTGAGTAGCTCTGAGAATCGGCAAACATATATTTTTCATCACCCTAAATGTTAAGGGTAGTCCACCCCTAAATTTTATTTAATTTTATTTGACAAAAACGTGGACGGAGTCGCGGGCGACAGCTAGTATATATATAAATATAAAGGTCGGCCGCGACTTTATAAAAAAAAGTAAAAAAAATGGTCAAAAAAAGTATCCTGTAGCATGTATAATATGCTTTCATCAGCTACCTTTCTATCAAAGTCTGAGTATGAACGCGCTTTGTGGACAGACAGACAGACAGACAGACAGACAAAAAAAAGGTTTTTATTATCAGCAATGAAAATATATCATGTGTTCGAAATATGATTTTTACAATTGAACATACAGACACTCCAATTTTATTAATATGTGTAGATGATTTATTCAACTCGTCTCTGTGAGAAATTGTTTGTTTTTAAGTAATTGTGTTGAAAATTGTCATGACAAAATGAAAAGGGTAACATAATTAAAATCATTAAAAACATGTTTGAAATGCACGGGATGATGTCATTGTTCATTATAATGCTTGTTTATGTCGAGTGGATCGCAACCAAATGGTCCTTGGCCAAATGAAAACAATATATTACTCTATTGTTAGATTATCCACAATTCTCTATGATTTTAATAAACACGGAAATTGGACAATACCCCATTGCGAGACTAAATATTTACAATTATAATGTTTTTTGATCGATTCTAAATATTCTCTTTTGATTTTAATTGAAGTTCAAATATTATTTAGGCTGATCATAAAATTTCTATAAAGTTGTAAACGACAAGCTCTTGGTCTATTATCGAGTCAAGAAAACGCAATGGGGTCGGTGTACTCGGACTTGTACCAGAGATTCTCAAACTTTTTTTTTTTTTAACTCGTAGAGCCTTTTTATTATTTCACTACTTCAATTAGTGAAACCACTACCTTATATCCTGACATCTTACTGCTGCTGTGTTTTCCATGGACGGGAAAGCAGTTTGGGAATCACTGGTGTATGGGTACTATACGGGGTGTTAGTATTAGTGTTGTGATCCACTGGTCTCTAACCGTTGTGGTACCGCATGCGGCCGGAGCAGCTGCGGCGGCGCTCCGGGGGCACGGCCAGCGCCTCCTCCGCCAGCTCGCTGGAGGGGGAGTACCTCGCAGACCGCATGGAAAAGGTGCACCATCTTAAAGACTTGACGCAATGGCTGTACTGGATTTTTGTGTGTCAGCTGGCCTATGCGTTGTAGAGTAGATGTTAAAGTTGTGAGAAATGTCATAGAGTAGACTGAATGATGGCAGTAGAGTCATGGCATACTGGGAATTGTAGGTTATTTTGAGCACAGTTAGTTGTTGCTAGCTACTCTGTGCATATGTTTCAGTTTGACGACACGAGTTGAGAAAATATATTATATTAAATAGCATTGATATTGTTCGCTAATATTTTTAGGATTTTTATCTTTTACTGACTTCGATATTTCCAGAAAAATAAAAAATAATAGTTCAGTATGGGCAAACTGATTTAAATTCCGATATAAAAATCAAAGAACTTACGTAATAGATGGCACTAGTAATTATATTATGCATTATAATATTTATATTATTATAAATCATATTAAAATTGGTATTGTAGAGTTCTGTAGAGCTTTGAAATATATACTTTTGGCTGAGGCATGGGAAGTTCATAGTAATAACGCACATACGATCGCATAGTTTGTTTGGTTTGAATGCACTTTTGTAGTTTGTATCTTCACAAATTTTTTTGATAAATAATAGTGTAATTTATTGAATAATATTTGCGTTAAAGAATTTATAAAATGGTCAAATTATAAGTTAATTATTTACACTATACCAATTTCAGCATTTTCCTCTTTTGTTTATAGTTCTTAATTCTTTATATCAGACCTATCTGTTATAAAGAATTAAGAGGTACCTTAGGAAATATTCTAATCGTAACCTTGGAACATTCCAGAAACCACCTCCAGGGGCTGTGAAAGTGATGCCCACAGCGCCACCAGACAAGAAGGAAGATAAGAAGATAGTCGAGAGGAAGCCTGCTGAAAACGGTCAGTTTATAAACGATAGTTATAGCGTACAATAACAAACTACCTGTACCAACTACAAAATTTTAGACATAAGTTAGAATCCTTTGGCGCGAAAACCAAGTCCAGTGTCAGGATAATTAGTGAGGGGACAAACGTTGATATTTTAATAAAGCTAATGTTGTGCAGATACACCGGCACTGTGTCGGTTTTTTTTCTAACAAAAAATAAGAATTAACACTTGCTACAAGCTCTTTAGGAAAATAACAGTCTTACTGACTACCTCGTTTTGGTATTTGCTTGATAATTTTTAAGTATTTGTTTTTTTTTGTTCAGGAACTGATACAACCAGCGATCCTGGTATCACAAACAACGTTGAAACTCCCAAGAGATCTAAGGTAAGTGACACAAATGATCTTTTTCACGTTTCAATGTAATGTTCAAAGTTTTGTCTGAAGCAACAAGCGGAATGGTAGATGAAAGTTTGTTGTCCACTCAATATTTTTGTGATGTCTCAATAAGTAGATATATTTGTATGATACAATGTCTTTGTACATATAAATGTTAGATACGCAATTAGATGAAAGCATGCACTGATAGTACTGCATTTTACTATGCACACTTTATCTCAATCAGTTTTTAAATTATATGTATGCAAAGTTCAATTTTTATATTTTATTCCTAATTTAAACGATTATTTTATCACTATTTGTTTTTTCCCCTTTCCCATCCTTTCTCTACCACCAGGCGGGTGGCTTTGGACTTTTCGGTAGCAGAAAAGACAAATCTCCAAAGGATGAGAAACCACCGAAAGATAAATCACCAAAATCTAAGGACAAATCACCGAAAGAAAAAGATAAGAAATTGAAAGATCCTAAAGCGAAGGTCGCCGTACTCGATACATCTGCCGATAGCTCAAATCCGGATAGCTCAGTTGAAAAGAGCCCGACAAAAGACAGCAAGCCGAGCTTCACAAAGCCTTACGAATATACTGACACAGAGAAGAGTCCAACTCGCACTAAACCCTTCATACAGGGTGCATTCAGTTACGAAAAGGAACCCATTTCTGACGAAAAGCAGAGAAGTCTCGATGAAAGTCAGAGTCCAACTACTAGAAAGGCCGGACTCGCTTTTAACTATGCGCCCGGTGAAGAAACAAATCTGGTGGAGAGTGCACAGAAACGAAAGACCCCAGAAGATCTCAACAAATTGAAAACACCTGGCATTGATTATGTACAGTCGGCTGCTCTGAAAGAACAAGCTAAGGGACCTAAACATCTCATTGATCCTACATTAGCATTACTGGATTCCGAGAGAGCTCATCATGAATCACCAGTTGCTGCAGCAATACCGATCACCAAGAAAGAGAATGAAATCCAAGTCGTCATTATTACAGCCCGATACAATCCCAAGACTAAGAAATTAGATGACGCTAATGGTACGGTTCTGATAAATAAGGGTACGTTAAATAAAGCTAACGGAAAGATACAGACAGACACAGAACTTATTAACACAAAGTCCGGTCAAGTTAACTACACTGACTTTAAGACTGGCAAACAAGAAGTCAAAAATGGTCATGTGGATTCTAAATCGGGTCATATTTTGTTTACCTCTGGTGTAATCGACCCTAAAACAGGAAAGATAGACCCTACTTTGGCTCAGCAATATTGCTTTGTTGAGAAGTCCAACGATAATGTAGGTGCTAAACCTGGAAGAGAAGTCGATTTAGTTGTTATAACGAGTAAATATGACGGCAAACATAAAAAGCTTGATCCCTCTCATGCGCATGTAGATGTGTCCAAAGCTGTAGTAGCACCCGATGGTACAGTTCATTCTAACTATGGACTGATCGATCCCAGAACCGGTAAAATAGATTATGTTGACCCGAAAACAGGTAAACAAGATCCGAAACAGGCGTACGTAGACCAGAAGACAGGCAATCTACTTGTTACAACTGGTGTCCATGATCCAAAGTCTGGAAAAGTAGACTCATCCCTTGGACAACAGTTTAGTATTGTTGAGAAAGACGCGACAAAGGCGAACAGAGAAGTAAGATTAGTTGTCATAACAAGCAAATATGATGTTAAAAGTAAGAAGTTAGACCCGACATTCGCTCACGTTGACTCTATAAAAGGTGTGCTGAGCGGATCTGACGGTAAAATTTATTCAGAATACGGTATTATTGATCCGAGATCGGGTGAAATCCAAGTTACCGATACTAAGACTGGTAAGCAGGAAATCAAACAAGCCTCAGTGGATCCTAAAACTGGTAACATTCTTCTTCTCTCTGGAGTTATCGACCCTCGCACCGGTCAATTAGATACTACTTTAGGACAGCAATACAGCATTGTCGATAAGCCAATTTCCACATTTGCAACTGTTCCTGGTAAAGATGTTCAAGTTGTGGCAATAACCAGCAAATACGACACGAAAAACAAGAAATTAGACACGCCCAACGGATTCGTTGAAATATCTCAAGGTATTATCAGCGACAAAGATAGCAAAGTACATTCCAATTTCGGTATTTTGGATCCTAACACAGGAAAGATTCATTATACGGATCCCAAGACTGGAAAGCGCGACTCAAAACAAGCTGTTATAGATCCAAAAACGGGAAGTTTTGTCGTGACTTCCGGTGTTATTGATCCAAAGACGGGCAAAGTTGATTCGTCACTTGCTCAACAGTTAAGTATCGTCGATAAGGACGCGAGGAAAGGAGTACCGGAGAGACGAGTGAATTTAGTCGTTGTCACCGCCAAGTACGACCCTAAGCAGAAGAAGTTAGACCTTGCTACATCCCATGTCGATACATATCCCGGTACTGTGGATAATGATGACAAAGTTCACACAGAATTTGGAGTAATTGAACCTAGCACAGGACAAATTACTATTACTGATCCTGTTACGGGTAAACCTGAAATAAAGAAAGCGGCCGTCGATTCAAAGACAGGTAACTTATTGTTATCGTCAGGAGTCGTTGATCCGAAAACTGGAAAAGTCGATAATACTCTAGGACAGCAGTTTAGCATCGTTAATACACCCAAGGACACGTTCGCTGTTGTACCAGGTAAGGAAGCGCAATTAGTAGTCATAACAAGTAAATATGACGCTAAACACAAAAGATTGGACAACCCTAACGGGCATGTTGATACTTCAAGGGCTATTATTGCTTCAGACGGCAAAGTTCATTCTAATTTCGGAATTTTAGACCCAAAAACAGGCAAAGTTGAACATTTCGATACTGTATCAGGGAGACAGGAGATTAAACAAACCGCTGCTGATCCAAAAACTGGTTATTTCATTCTCGCGAGTGGCGTCGCAGACCCTAAGACTGGCAAAGCAGATTCTTCTCTTGCTCAACAATGGTCAATAGTAGATAAAGATGCTCTAAGAGAGAAACATGTGAACTTGGTCATAGTCACGTCTAAATATGACCCTAAAAATAAGAAATTGGATCTTACTGATGCGCATGTCGATTCAGTTCCTGGAGTAATAAAAGACGATGGAAAAGTTTACTCAGAATTTGGTACGATAGAACCCAGCACAGGACAAATTACGATTGTTGATCCGACAACTCGTAAACAGGAAATAAAAACAGCATCAGTTGATGATAAGACAGGAAATCTTCTGTTGACTTCAGGTGTTATCGACCCTCACACAGGAAAAGTTAACGCAGGCTTAGCACAACAATTGTCTATTGTCAACAAAGATGACCAAAAGATTCCCGCAGTGCCCGGTCGTGAAGTGCAACTTGTAATTATTACAAACAAATATGAGCCTAAGACTAAAAGATTGGAACATCCTAACGGTCAAATACAAACTTTACCTGCTATTATCACAAATGATGGTAAAGTACATGCAAACAACATTACGTTGGATCCCAAAACGGGTAAAATTGAACAAATAGACCCTAAGACTGGGAAACCTGAAGTATCACAGGCTGTTGTTGATAATAAAACGGGTCATCTCATCCTTTCTTCTGGAGTCGTAGACCCCAAGACCGGAAAATCTGATTCAACACTTGGACAACAATGGTGTGTAGTGGACAAGGACATGTCAAAACGTGCTCCTGGCAGATATGTCAATTTAGTTATCATTACATCCAAATATGATCTTAAGAACAAAAAGCTTGATCTTTCTAACCCACACGTTGACACAATTTCGGGTACAGTCGGTGCCGACGATAAAGTTTACACGGACATTGGTGTAATCGATCCTGCCACTGGACAAGTTACACTCATAGATCCTATTACTAAGAAACAAGACATTAAAAAGGCAACTGTTGATCCAAAAACAGGAAATTTATTGCTTACATCAGGCGTCGTAGACCCGCATACAGGACACGTAGATCCAAATCTTGGTCAACAATTAAGTGTTGTTGAAAAACCAAAAGATACATTTGCACCTGTTCCAGGCAGAGAAGTACAATTAGTTGTGATTACTAGCAAATATGATTCGAAAAACAAAAGGTTAGATAACTCTAACGGTCATGTTGAATCTCTACGGGGAATAATAGCCGCAGATGGCCTCATTCATTCTAACCAAGGAGTTCTTGATCCCAACACTGGTAGAATCGAACATGTTGACCCGAAATCGGGTAAGAGTGAACTAAAACAAGCAGTTGTCGATCCTAAAACTGGTCATTTGATTCTAACCTCTGGAGTAACAGATCCAAAGACAGGAAAAGCAGATTCATCACTTGCGCAACAATTAAGTGTTGTTGACAAGGATGTCAAGCCTTTACAACGTGAAATACATCTGGTAATAATTACCACTAGATATGACCCAAGAACTAAGAAAATCGATCCGAATCAAGGATACGTCGACACTGTTAGCGCGACAATTGCACCTGACGGTAAGATTGCTTCAGAACTTGGCACAATTGACACCGCTACAGGTGAAATAACATTAGTTGACCCCGTAACAGGCAAAAGAGAAGTTAAGAAAGCTACCGTTGATCCATCAACTGGATACATGTTAGTAACGAGTCAAGTAGTCGATCCGAGGACTGGAAAAGTTGATCCGACATTAGTGCAACAGTATAGCGTGGTTAGTAAGAAGGTCGTGCCACATACTAAACCTGTTTCTAAAGGAGAAATAAGACTTGTCATAATTACTGGAAAATATGACCCACGAACAAAATCTGTGGACGCAGGTGCTGGAACAGTGGAAGCTTCTAAAGGTTATGTTAGTGCTGAAGATGGAAAAATACATACTGATTTCGGCATCATTGATCCGCGATCAGGTCAAATATTCTACAAAGACCCCATCACGGGTAAGCAGGAATTGAAACAGGCAGAAATCGATCCACAGACAGGAAACTTTGTCGTGACAACCTCAGTGGTAGATCCCGCCACTGGTAAACTAGAACCCTCATATGCCCAACAACTTGCAATTGTTGATAAGCAGCATATCTTGGCTAAAGCGGCATCCCCGACACAAAGAGTTAGCGTCTCGCCGACTAAACAAGTTGTGACACCCATAAAGATACCTACGCAGACGCCTATACAAACACCGTTAAAATCACCAGTCAAGACAACTTCACCTGTTATTAGTAGTCAAACACAAAAAGCTTCGCCAGTAACATCAGTTACACCAGTTCATAAAACAGCGCCAGTTAAACCTACAGGTGCACCGCCTGCTCCGCCTAAGAGAAAGATTGTAAAGATTATGGTTATATTTGCTAGAGTAGATCCTAAGACCAAGAAACCGGACTTGGGTACTGCAGAAGTCGAGCATATTACTGGCATCTTAGATCCCAATGGCCAGATCGAAACTAAGTACGGAGTACTCGATTCAAATACTGGTAACTTAGTTGTAAGCGATCCTAGCGGCCAACGGAAGACAAAAGACGGGGTTGTGTTCCCCGAAACTGGACAAATTTTCATCCCATCTGGCGCTGTGGATCCAAAGACTGGTAAAGCTGATCCAACCTTAGGAATGATCTTGAGCGTCGCCAAGCAAGATGATCCTCTTGTAGAAATTACTACAATAACAGGCCCGATAGATCCGAGGACTGGTAAAGTTGATATTGAAAACGGATCAGTGGAGCATACTAAAGGAAAGGTGGACGCAGAAACTGGACACATTTCGACCAAATACGGTGTCATAGATCCCTCAAATGGTGTCATCTTTGTAACCGACACGTCAGGCGCTCAGGATACTAAACCGGTAGATATTGACGAAAATAACGGTCAAATTACGATCACCGGTGTCGCCGATCCTAAAACTGGAAGACTCGATCCTAAACTTGGTCAAGTATTAGTCGTTGGTACACACATAGATCCCGTGGTCGAGGTAACCACATTCGTTGGTAAAGTCGATTCAAAGAAAGGAATAATAGAACCAAAACATTCCGTTATTGAAAGCACGACAGGTCAGTTGAATCCGGACAATAATAAGATCGACACAAAGTACGGTCAAATCGACCTACTGAAAGGTACCGTAACGTACAATGATCCTAAGACTGGTAAATTCGAAAGCAAAGAATTGAACGTAGACCCCGTCACCGGACAATTCCTTCTGAGAAGCGGACAGATCAATCCCAAATCTGGCAAACCCGACAAAGATATCGGTCGTTTGATTTGTTTGCGAATAATCCGTAATAAAGTCGACCCGGTTTCCGGAAAGCAAATCGTATCCAATGATCCTAGGAACGTCAAAGTCGATCCAAAAACTAACCAGATTTGGATTGCCGGACCAAAAGATCCACAAACTGGCGAAGTGCTATACACGGCCGGACAAATCGATCCCGTCACCGGTTACATCATCACCATCTACGGCCGTCTCGACCCCAAGACAGGAACCATCATCAAAACCACCGAAATCGACAAAACTCTTATCAAGGTCGATCCGGTTAACGGACAAATTTATACGGCCACCGGGGAATTGGATGAAGAAAATCAACCTCTGTACTCTGCCTCACAAGTCGACCCCGGTACCGGAGAAATCTACACCAAGTTGGGTAAGATCGATCCCAGAACCGGTAGGCTGATCATTGTCAAAATTTACGTTATCACACAGAAAGATGAGAAGGGACGCGTTAAAGAAGTTGATCCGCGAGAGTGCACAATAGATGAAACCACCGGTAGAATAATAACAACCAAGACCGTCTATCTTTACCAAATTATCGACCCGATAACTGGAGAAACGATCGACGTGGACCCTGACGATCCGAGACTCAAAGGTGCTCGTACCACCGTCACGCAAACGATGACTTTATCAGGCAAAATCGACCCGATAACTGGAAGAATAAAAACCGAGTACGGCGACATCGACCCCGACACGGGTGACATCGACCCCAGCACGGCGGTGCGAGACCCCGTCACCGGGCAACTCATCCTACACTACTCCCAGATTGACCCCTCACACTTTGAAGACAAGAGCGGCAACTACACCATCGAGAAGGAGACGCAGGACCTGCCCGCAAACATCGATATACAGACTGTGAACACGCACAAGTTCAGCACGTTCGGCAAGGACGAGAGCCCCGCGCGCGGCGACGAGCCCAAGACCTTCACCGAGTATTCCACCAGCGAGCACATCCGGCACCAAGGCTTCGTGTCATCCAGCACCCCCCTCTCCTCAAAGATCCCGGTTTCGCAGCGGTCGAAGAAAACTCCCACACCCCCCGTGGTGGTTAAGACGACCACCAAGCAGCTTCTGACCAAAAACGAGGAAGGCGTCACCCACAACGTCGAGCAGGAGGTGGAGAACCTCGGCACGGGCGAGGTCACCTTCTCCACGCACACCAACAAGGTTCGTTCCCCTCAGTACACGCCGGTAACACACTACTTAATACTACTACCTTTTTTAAATGTTGTTTTATTTTTTTTACGTTCATTCATCGAGTGGCCTAATTTATTTTTATTTCATTGTCAAAGCTAACGTAGTTTTGTTGTCGTTTGCTAGTTACACGTGTATATAGTAAATGCATGCTAGTTTAACCCCTAAATCTAGGCGGAAAGCCTAGAGCCCGAGGGAAAGAGCCCTTACGTGACCGCGCGGGCGGTAACCACGCGCACGGCGACCACGCACCACGACCTCGATACGAAAGCCAAGACGCAGCAGATGGAGGAGAAGACGGTCGCGCACACGCTCACCTCCTCCGCCACCCGGCACGAGCAGCGCGTGCTCACGCAGCAGGTCAAGACCATGGTGACCACCGGCGACCAGGTAACACGGCACCCAGCATCCGACACGCCTCTCCATACCTCTACTGCGCCTGCATCGCGCCCGGTCTCATCTAAGCATGGCCGTCGCACTGATAGTGCTTACGCGGCATGAGACAAGCACTGGCCCATTCATTATCACTGGGATTATAATTTGATCGTTATGTTAATAATTTTCCAACTACTTAAATCCTACTTTACCTTCTCTCTATAACTTGTTCGCATAAATCATGTAACCCGTTTGACTGTGTGCATAACATATGTGTGCCCGCTCGTAGCTGGGTAGACGCGGGTCGGCCAGTTCCCTGAGCAGCGGGGACTCGGGCACTCCCATCGACTTCGAGGAGGGTGGGGAGGGCACCTACTATGTCACCGTGAGTATACACAATAGGAATTATCTCTGTTGCTTGCGAGGAGCCGGTTACATATTCTTCAAAGGAAAGACGGATCAAACAATAATAATTTTATAATTTGTGTTATAATTAATTCCTAATAGCAAGTACACAGAGATAAATCTTAACCCTTTTTTCATATTAATTAAAAATGGTGTCTCATTTTTGTTGTAACTATAAATAAGTGAAACAACAGGTCGTATGATATAATTCTATATCATACACAACATATATGAAAAAGTGAGTGAAAAACTATATTATGTTTTAGTGATGTGTTAGTGGCATGACATAGAATGGAATGTTACATTTCAGTATTAGTCGTAAATATTAGTCATTTTCGTCATTTACATTATTATAAGACGAACATTTTAATGGTTGAACAAATTTTTAGTGAAAAAGATTTTTGTTTTCGACTAATACTGAAGTTTAATTTGTCTTTGGTGTCATTATTAAGTGTTGTCCAAATCGATGACACTCTTATGTTTTGTTATGCATCTCACTTGCATGGAATGTTAGAAAGCAGTGAATGTGTTTGTATGATTCGAATTTATTCATTTATATATCAACTTTTTTTATTTTATTATAAGTAAGTATATTAAATATTTATTTATTTAATTTAAATAAACGTATAATATTCAGTGTATTCGTGTGCAAGGTTAAGCTAGAAATGGAACTTAAGATATAGTTTTTATAAACTCTGCCAACCCTATTATGTAAATGAAAATATAATCTTTCCATTATTTAGTAAAAAATAGCTAAGTGAATTCTGTAAAAATATATCTGTCGTAAAATGTAAATGGTAAATGTAATTATGTTGTGAAAAAAGCAATTGACGTATAATGTGTTATGTTGTCAGGAGCCGGGGTCATACACAACGACAACTTCCAGCACGGTGATGGGCAACGCACCATTCGGCAGCATGGTGCACGCAGCCACCGCCACCGCCACCGCCACCGCCAGGGTAACTCACACAAACTCACATACATCTTCATACATACATTTGATTTGGAGGTTATGAAATTCTCTATAAAAAAAATCCACCATCGTTCACAAGTGTCAAATAGAAAAGTGAAGGAGCCAAGCAATGGTCACTTTTAATATTTGTTAAGTTGTGTATTTTGCATAAGATTATGAAGTATAAGTAAATATTGTTTAACGTTAAATGATTCTGTATGTAAGGCGCGATAACACACATTTTAATAGCTCGTTCTAAAATGATATCAACGCCATCCAGCGAAGCAAAATGTCAATATAAAAGTGTACTTGCAGACGAGCACCGGCCCGCAGATAAGTGAGAGCGAGGCGGAGGAGGTGGGGCAGGCCGAGGGTGAGGTCGTCTCCTCGCAGACCATCAGCTCCAAGACGCGCACCGTCGAGACAATCACCGTGAGTCATCTCTTACACAAACCACCTGGAAAATACATCCTTCTACTAAATTGACAAGGTGTTGTCAAAAATATACGATAATCATTAGTTCTCATGGGATTATGTATGGGGCGGTACTGATTTTAACTCTCATGACAAAGATCTGAGTTGCTAGACTTTTTGAAAAACTTCAATAGACCTAAGACATTCAAAACTATGGACTTTAACATTTCTAGTACAAAACGGAGCGCAACGGCGTCGTGGAGACCCGCGTGGAGCAGAAGATCACCATACAGTCGGACGGTGACCCCATCGACCACGACCGCGCTCTCGCCGAGGCCATACAGGTACATACATGTCTTCATACATACAGACACATACAAACATACAGACACATACAGACACATACAACAATAACCTAAGTTGTGCTTTAAATCTCAATCAATTCAAATAAAAATTAACTAATTATATTTGTGTTATGCATTGTCAGGAGGCCACAGCGATGAACCCCGACATGACAGTGGAGAAAATAGAGATCCAGCAACAGAGCACGCAGCCATAACTCTTCCCGCGCCGCGCCGCGCACACCCGCCATCTTCATTCGTGATGTCAAAATGGCGTTGGATACACGTTCACAATATATTAAAATACTTTTAAAAATGTTATAATCGACCAATAACTCGTACCTTATATATTTAGTTATATACTCTCTGTATAAATTATTAGATTCGCGCCATTTTTTTGACATTATAAAACAAGATGGCGGCCTGTCACACAATTAGCCGTAAGCGACACTGCGAATATTAAGTTATTAAAAACGTTATATAATTAATTAATTATCAAGTTAATTGATTTATATTGATGTTGTGGACGTCGGGAGTGACGGCATTCTTTTTATTTAGGTTAAGATCCGCTTCGAAAGGAAATGTTGCCATAGCGAAGAAAAACGTGTTCGTGTCCGTTATTTAAAATGGAATAAGCTTTAAAACATCTCGCACGAGGGAGACCACCGATTAAAAACAATATTTTTTTCTCTCTTATCAATTCAAAAATACATTGAAACTAAACTCGTTCGACGTTGACATTGAAAGTCGCGAGTTTTGTTTGTTAAGAAAATATATTTATGAATAAAAAAAAAAGTTGGTATTAATGTATTTCTTAATATATTACACCATTAGGTGCTATAATGTAAGCGAAATGTCTTGTGTTCGGGCAAATGTGGCTTCTGCTGATGGGTCGTTGACTCGGTACATGATGAATGTTCGCTTGTTCGGTGTATAGGGTAAACTGAAGTTTTACTGCACAATTTCTATATAACTGTTGCGGGATTTTCATTTTTATTAATTTATTGCATAAAACGGGACATTCCAACGAGCGAGCGAGATGCCGCTACATAGTGTTTTCTCTCTCTCTCTATATGTTTTTTTTTTTCAATTTAGATTTATATTGAGCATGTTACGATATTCTGATTTGTGGGCTTTTTTTTCATTACAATAAAATTTTTAATAGAAATTCTGTATATGCCAAAATTCACTCAATACGTTTTTAATTTTTTTTCTTTTTTATTTTTTTTTTAATTCCCTTATTTGATGTGCCTTTATATATGTAAAGGGTAGACAGAAGCCCACAAATAGTCTATCTCTATAAGGTCGACATATTTGTTATATCTTAACGCTAGACGTATTTTTAATAAGTTTCATTGTCGAGTTATTTTGTGCGCCGATTTTGAATCGGTATTCGATTTTAATGTTTTTTTTTCTTTATATATATATTTTTTTTAATAATTTTCACATTTTATTAAGATTAATGTATGAGAGATATTGCATGACGATTATCATTTTGTCTGTTTGTATGTAATTTTATTGTGACAATATTTTATTACGTTCGATGTGGAAATAAAGTTTATATAAACACGAAGAAGTAAATAATACCTTAATGATATAAAAATAAAGGCTTATTTTGATTGTATCGTTAAATTCCGTGTTGTCTTTATATATTTATTGAAGATGTTTATTTTTATAATTGTCCCCCATTTTTGTATAATTTCTTATTTGAACGAGATGACGTCATCAAGCAGCGGATATTACAATAAATGATGCTTTGTTTTATTTATTATCCTTTTATTTTACTAACCTTTTAAGTTGTTTTTACAAAAAAAATACTATTTAACTGAAGTATAAATAGTTGAAAGTCAAGTCTTTTAAATCAAAGTAAATACACTAGTTTAAAAAAATGACAGATAGACTGACAGCAAAGTGATCCTATAAGGGTTCCGTCTTTCCTTTCCGAGGTACGGAACCCTAAAAAAAAATTACTTTAACTTAGACCGAAATGTTGTATGTGGATAAGTCCAGAAAAGTGAGCCAAATGAAAGCTCTTAATCTCTACCTACCCTTCTGGACCAGGTGCTGTTTTTTTTATAATTTAAATAAATATGTTCAGAAGATCAGATTTATTTACAGAAAATACACACAACAATTATGTATTCATCCTCCGAATACGGAACCTGTAAATGTTTTCAACAGTTTTGAGGGATTCGGGTCTTCCAGTACACCACCAGCGATGGAATGCAGTAACTTTGAAGGATCCTGGTCTTTGACTGATCCAGCGACCGATTTCAACACGTTGCTTGGAAGCTGATCTTTTACTGAACCAGCGACAGACTCCAATATCTTTGTCGGATCTTGGTCTTTAACAGTATCCGCGACAGATTGAAGTAATTCTTTCGGGTCCTGGTCTATCGAACCCGCTACTGCTTGAAGTAATTTCGATGTATCTTGGTCTTTTAGAACCGCGGCTGCTGAGTGTAGCGTCTCCTGGTCTTCGTCCTTCAGTATTGAGCCCGCGACGGCTTGTATAAGGTTTGGAGGCTCCCTGTAAGTTAGGCCTTCGCCCCCGCGCCCGTAAGGGAACAGGAAGCCCGTCTGCAGGAAGAACTTGCCCTTGGTGCCCGGCTTCGAGTCTATACCCATGTAGCTGGAATACACATGAATTATATAAAAGATCTTTTCATCATCTCTCATATGTTTTTTTACTGACTTTAAAAATCGCTAATCATTCAACATGGTTAATGAATATTTACTACGTTTTTTTGCTGTATAGAACATTCCTCAAAGCTTAAAGCCATTGTGACATAAAGGCAGGAAATGAAAAGGAGCGATCTTACCAAAAAATCTACCTCAAAATTTTTACTGAAATTATCCTGGCGTACTAAGTTGTCTTTTACCGAATCCACACTCTTTAGGACTCCAAAGAGACGATCCTAAACACAGCAGTTAATGACCATATCTGAAATTCGGTAGACCCTGACCTGACTTCATCATCGCACTGGTCCCTCTTGAAGTGTTCCCAGCTGGGACACCTCTTCGCGGCGAATGCTGTGCGCTCCAGCAGAGACTCCGCGAAGTAGAGCCAGGAGCGTGAGTGACTGCAGGTCTGCAGCAGGCAGCCCGGCTGAGAGTTACCGCCGTTCGGGAAGTAGTCAGCGTGACCTGCGCGATATCACTACTGTTTTTAATTCCTCGACCTCCTGAATTTGTTGATATTTTTTAATATTATAAGGTTGAAAACAAGCGAGCGGCATTTGAATTCGCCAAATTAGGGGAACACTGCCCATAGACATTCGAAATTATAGACGCATTGTCTAAAATGTCCGCCGATATAACGAAGTGACTTTTGCCTATAGACAGCTGCAAGCGCGACAGAAGGGACGGAAACAAAGAGGACATTACACCTTTCTAAACAACTCCTTTTCTGCTAAAACCACTTTGCTTTCTCATTCTTTCTTTTAAATAAATATGTGGGATGAAAAAGATTGCTTTAATTTGACCTCGTGACGCACACTAATCACCAGATACTTACCAATAGGTTCCTTCATGCCGTACACTCCACTATCTGAATGTACACAATCTACATAATCAGCGTCACTATCTTTGACCCTGAGGTCCGCATCCACGTGCGTGAAGCAAGGTCCGGCGGGGTCTAGTGCTGAGATGCGGCCGGGCCTGCGCCCTGTCAGCTTGAGTAGAGTCTTGCCAGCAAAGCCACTGATGTGGGAGCCCAGACTGTGACCTATTAAATGAATTGAAGCCGGATCTGTGCCGCCTGCGGACGTCAGAAATAAAACTTGCATATAAACACGTAATGTGAAACCATTTAACAATTATTTTGGATTCTGGTTTGTTTTAAAAAAATAATATTCATATTAATAAGTGGAAAATTTATGATATTATCAAATTCCTTATTTATAGTGGAAATATTTCCGCACGGACAAATACAAATACCGGAATTCCATTGCGACCTCTAACTTCTACGCAAAGACCTTACATGTCTTGTTCTCGTTATCTTATTTATGGTATTTACTTTGCATCGATACTAATTGATTTTTATTTACGAACTTAAGAAAGAAAAACTTTGTCAAATATCAGAACTAATTATGATAGAATTTTACTGCAAACTGGATTCAACGTAAAATGTAGGAATTTTTTACTTTATTATAATTAAGAAACCTAAAAATAGTAATTACCAATGAACTTATTACTCGTATGCTGAGGACAATATTTTTTTTATTTTATTCGAACACAATAATTATGTTTTCTATATAAGGTCAAATGTCATACATCGTATTATATCTGATAAGGTAATGAGAGTAAAAAGTCTGTCAGTTTATAAAACATGTTAACTCTGTTGACGTGAATCCTGAGCGGCGAGCGGCTGACCGCTACTGAAGTGCCATCATCATGACACTCTTGTTGACATTGACATCACTGACACGAGGTCGTGATACTTGACATTACTTATTTATGAATGAACTTTACAATTGCATAATTTATTTTTAAAATTATATTTTTTTAACGGTGGGTTTTTGAGACCAAAATTTTTGTATTAAACATAACGTCATCTCTGTCATTATCTTTGATACGACAGAGATAATGATATGTTTTAAACGGGGATAATGCTCTCAGAAATCCACGATAAGCCAGCTACAATTTTAAAGTCTTCCTATATTAACAAAATATAACATCAAAGGGTGCGCGCTTGATTTTTTTTAATTAACAAAAAACACAACGAATACAGAATGAATTCCAAAAAAACGGACGAATTAATAACCTCCTTCTTTTTGAAGTCGGCTAAAAAAGACATACAGATTAAAAAGGGAATGTGAAGACAATTTCTTATAAAATTTAAAATAAAAGTTTGACCAGGAACCCAACTGATGTCAAGTGTATTCACTCTATATGAAGGTAGAAAGTGTTTGTGTGTGTGTTGTTACCTTTGACCATAGCTGCGAGCACCTCGCCCAGCTTGCGACCCATGAAGCGCACGTATGTAGTAGCGCGCAGATACAACCAGCGGATCAGCGGACTGCCGTCCAGTGCTAACACGCTCGTCTCACCTGACACAACATATAATAATACTGAACTACAGTACCCTATGTGTTCTTACAGACTATGTTCTACATCTATGCCTTTCTTGGAGATCCATGTCGTCGTTCTGGAGATGCCTTCTAACAAACGTTATAATATTAGTAAGAAGTTTGTGGCATTACTGGTTGGAATCATTTAGCGCGAATGGCGCTCATGACGCGCTGCCGTTACCACGTCAAGTGTCAAAATTCTATTAGTGAGGGGACATAGGCGTCGACATCTCAATAAGAGTAGTGTTGTGCCGGTACACCGGATTGTCGGATTTTCTTTCTAACAGAAGTAAGATATGGCTGACGTGGACAAGACAAGAGAGAGTTAAGAGTACTTTAGGAAATCATATATTAATTTCATCTCCCCTTTCTTATTGCTAGAAGAATACTAAGTTATGTTACCATCTCTTTTCGTCTTCATTTATACATACAATGAGTTTATAAACACTTGTTACATGTACATTGTACCTTGTCTAATATGAATAAAATAAATAAAAACCTCAACTCTACATCAGGATGTTTTTAATGTCCATTAAGTAATTACCTCATTATAGAATAACTGAGTTTTATCTTACAATTCCTAGTCCTTACATTAATTATTCTGTTATGGTCTTCATCGTCATATTGTGTCGCAATGTCATTATAGTTAGCATATAACATTGTTTTGAAGAAGGTTGCGCTTTACATTTCTACAAGTATATCAAGAATAAATAATTTTATGTTAAGATATACTTCTTACTAATATTATAAATGCGAATGTTTAGTTGCATGGATGTTTGTTTGAAGATATCTCCAGGACGGTTGAACGGATCTCGATGAAATTTGGCACACATATAGAACATAGTCTAGAAGAACGCATAGGCTACAAATAAAGTTCCGTGCGGACGGAGTCGCGAACGACAGCTAGTAATAATATTGTTGCCTCTATTTTTTTAAAGACAAAGATAGGGATGACTATATGTGTAACTGTGGTCAATATCTACAGTAAATCTATGTCCGTATGTTTAAATTTTAATAAGCTGAAATTATGTGCAATACGGATACTAATAAGATTAAGAATCCAAGTTGACATGGTCGCCATACATGTACCACTTACACTAACCTTTCTAAATGGACTGGCTATAAGACTTAGTATTTTGTGCCTATTTAATTTTTGCTTTTTGGCGCTGATGGTAACGGTTTCTATTGGTATGGATTCAAACTTATTATATACATAGAATTAACTGTCAAGTAACATCGACGCATGTTTAAATGGGAACGAAACAAAAGCTGTCTCAAGCAATTGCCTATCTATTTATAGAGATAAGTGGCCACAAGAAGCGAGTAGCGATTTGTGACGGCCAACAAAGTCTAAACTAAACCTAAAAGTCCGTATAAAATGTACGAAATGATATATTGTAGCTATCGCGTGTGACTCGTGTGCAGCGACCCTTAGGTATAATTTACCTAAACATTTGCAGATTGCATATTCATTTAATTTACCATTAAATCTAAGTGTTAACGGATGTGATGTGGGAAATCCTATGGATGACAATAACTTTATTAACATTCTAAAGACGTTCATATCTGACTCATTTACGTCGCACGTAAAAACTAAATTATAAAAGTCACCAACAGGCATACGGAATTACTTTGAACTTGAATCATTTTGTCACTGACTTAGAAAAAAAACGAATGTACAATCATGTTTTTGGAGGTCAAAATCTTTTAAATTTAATTGCACAAGATAAATAAAAACGACATTTTTTCTATTATTATAACTACTAAACAGTTAGTGGTAGTCTTACTAATATTATAAAAGCAAATGTTTGGATAGATGTATGGATGGATGTTTGTTTGAAGGTATATACAGAACGGATGCTGCATGAATCTCGCTCAAATTTGGCATAGATGTAGAACATAGCCTAGAAGAACACATAGGTTACTAATATTTTTTTAATTACGCGCGGACGAAGTCGCGTGCTACATCTAGTTGTACATAAATAATACCAGGTACAAATAGATATTTTTATATATTTGCGATTCATGGTCATCTGCGTTGCGCAGTCCCCTCCCCTCTCATCCCACTACACCCCGATACTACTAAAATTGTGTTCTGTAAAAACTCACGCGAAGTTAACTTGTTACTATGTACTTACCACTTCTAAGAAATGCTTCACTGATATTCTTAAAGCTATCTTTTGTAGGATCATCAATGAAGCCGTGCACAAAGATGATGAGGTTCTTCTGAGGGTTGAAGGCGCGCGCGCGGGTGATGGCCTCCGCTGCCACACTGATGTTGTACACCTTACTGCTAGCCCTGGACAACATTGCATTGAGAGTAATAATTCTGTTTTTAAAAGATTATTAAAAAGAGTAGATAACTAACCTTGTTTTAAAGAACAAGGAGAGTGAGTTTAGATCTGGTTCCCTGACGCCCTCCAGCTGCTCGTACGCCACTCCCAGTAGTTTCTTTACGTGAGCACCTGCACATGTTGTGTCCAATTGTAGTGTGATACAGATTGGTTAACTTCATCACTTCTTAACACTTTCAATGCTACTAGCCTGGCTTATTTACTCTCACATTTTAAAATGTAGCACCTATAGTGTTAATATATGTAGTATGAAGCAAAAAAACTATACGGATAGACGATTTTTAAAATGCTACGTGCATCGCCAGTAGCGGCTTTAGGTTATGACAAGGTGGGGGGACAGCCCAGAGCGACGGACGAAAAGGGCGTCCCTTTATTTTTAACTTTAGCGCCAGCGGTGCCTCCTACGATTATAAGATATCTTTGAAAGATTTCCCCCGACACCGAGAAAAGATGGTGCCGGATATGTTGAAACCGGCTTTGTGCATCAGTATAGCCAATCTGTTGTAATGGGGTTTTTTAACTCACATCCAGCGGAGCCGACATAAGCTATGGATTCGTCTATGGGTTGCTTGATGGGTCTGATCTGCTGTTGGATTCCTTCGCCGAGGTTGTCCAGCAGGCTACCCTGCTGCTGACCAGATGCCTTCAGCAGCGATAAGTAGCCTACTACCATGCCCACCAAGTAGTTCATGTTGAATAGATTCTATAAGCAAAATGAAGCCTTATACTAAAGCAATCAGTCTTAATTAAGGTTTAGCTTAGTGTAGATTTCTCAATATAAAATATTCAATTAATAGAACACAGAGTCAGGTACCCCTTAGTGACAAAGACTGCTCATGGTAAGTGATTTCATTAGTACTGATTTAGTTTGAGAAAATTTTAAGGCACTTCTAAATAGGTATTAAATGTCTCTGTGTAGAATTAACATCTATCAGGCTTCATAAAACTAATTCTAAAGTTTCAATTATTTCTGTAACTATGTATTTAATAAATTACTAACCACGAAATTATTAAATCCGGTTACAACCTGTAAAACAAAAGTATGGGTTAATTACCACGACTAAAAATTGTTTAAATCGTCTTTTTTTCTCCTTTTTTTTCGGGTTTTCGTTCTTTAGAAAATATCAGTCCTTAATCTACTTAGAAAATAATTAAAACTACAAGTATACAAGCAAGAAAGAATAAAAAAAAAAACATAAACAATTTCTATTAGACCTATAGCACACCATACCCCGGACTCTGTCTTCTACGTCCGAATCTTTGGACTAAAGTAGACAGAAGTCTGTAATCAAACGTGCAAAGTGCGAACAAACAACACACAAAGTGCAATTCAGACAAATAATTTGCGAGATGATAATTATGTTATCATTAAATCAGTGTTAAAAGTAATCAAATGCAAACGCAACTCGTGTTAAAGCGGCACACAACTCACTCCGCTGAATAAACTATTGAAAGTCAAATCGTAAACTTCTTCAGCGAGAACCTCCATGTTGTACTGCAATTAGGAATTAAGAATATTTCAGTTATTACCAGTGCCCCGACTTCACTCGGCACTTCGAATCAGAGCTACTGAATATTCATATAAAATTACTTAAAAATCTGTCAAGCTGTTTCAGAGGAGTATGGTAACTAACATTGTGACACGACAATTTTATCTTATTAAGATTATTTATCTGGTATATAAACACGGCTAAACACTCACGTATATACGTCCGGTGGCGGCACCGACTAGTTTCGAGCCCATCGGGGGCCCTTCATCAGGATGAGTGGAGCTCATTGTGAGCGACGGGCCGCATCCGCGAAATAATACCAGTACCACTCATTCTGATGAAAGGCCCCGATGGGCTCGAAACTAGTCGGTGCCGCCACCGGACGTATATACGTGAGTGTTTAGCCGTGTTTATATATCAGTTTAGTATAATGTCTCACGAAAGTTTGAATAATTTAATTATATATCTGGTTTTTGATAGTGTAATAAATATTAACTACATAACTATTTATTAATTATATTATCTTTGTATATTATCATAACCTTTGCCTGTGACTTCGTCTGGGCGGAATCAAGAAAATCTAGTAATAAATAAAGCCTAGATCATCCGGTAATCGTGTTGATTCGCAACTGTGATATTTTTTTAATCGTTTCAGTATTTTCGAAGCCTATTCAATACAAACAAACAAAAACTCAACTCTTTCTTCTTTATAATCTTACTAATATATTGCATTACTATAAATTATAGAGCGTCGGTGGCTCAGAGGTCGAACACTTGACTTGCGATCTGCAGGTCCTGGGTTCGAATCCCACCATGGTTATGTTATTTATCCGACGTTCTTATGTTGAAGGAAAACATCGTGATGCTGCACATATCTGAGAAGAATTTCAAAGATATGTGTGAATTTAACCAACCCGTACTTGGCCAGCGTGGTTGACTATGACCAAATCACCCCTAACTTAGGGTAGGCTCTGAGCCCCTCGGTGTGGACGTATAGTGAGCTAATGATGATGATGATGACAAATTATTTAAAATTGATAATATCGCTCCTATAAATCAAAAGTGAGGGGAATGTCTTTGTATTAATTGAATATAGGAATAAGGTTTATATTATAGTATATTTTTTTAACGCTGGAAGTGAGTAACAATAAACCTAGTTCTTTTTTAATTAAACACATAAAAAAACTTGAATAAACTTGTACAGGAAATAAATTTCACTTCTTATCGATGTTTTCTCGTTTAGTTTTCGTTTTTTTTTTAAACAGTATTCGGGAAATTAATTAAACTGTAAGGAAATCTAATTGTCACAAGGTGAGTTACATCATTAAGGGCAATGTTTTGGTTGTAATTTTATAATAATTAAAAAAAAGAAAATGTGATAAATTAAAATACACATAAGGTTTATTATTTTTTTTTTCTTTTTTTTTATCATTCAGCAGATTTCTATAAGATATGGTAAAAATCGAATTTCGTTATAAAAAGCGTTATTTAAACTTCATTTTAATGGAAAAATATATTGGTATAGGTATATTACGTAGTTTTAAATCGAAAAAAATTGAAAATAGAACTTACGTTTGCAAGAGTCCTCAAGAAATAGTTTTGAATTTTTAATATATTTTTTACCACACTATTTAATGTTAAACAAACATATTATTTACGATACTTGATCGTATAAAAATTTATAAACAAAGTAACGTGCGTTTGTTTCTCTGACGGATTTTATACTAACTGCAAACGTGCTTTTCTGTTTTCCACTTTAAATGTACCATCGTGTTATTTATCACTTAAAACCAGGGATTCTCAAACTGCCACACGCAGAGACGTTAACTTACCATAAGCAGTTGTTTTAGTGTGCTTACTAAATTTGAAGTGACTCCCGTTAGTTAATATAAAATAATTCTCATTGTGAAAAAGTTAGTTGTATTAGTTTTTTTTAATTTTATAATAACAGCATCATTGTTGTTCCGAAATAAGAGAAATGAGAGATAAATCGGTTCGCTTCTTTATTAATGTCACAAGTAGTTTGTAAGTAACGTGTCTAATTCGTCCCGGAATTAAGAGTATTAACTGTTCGACTAAGATGTGAATGTAATGAGAAAATAAAATATGCTTTTTACCTTTCTCTGTCCATTATTCCACAAAGGTTGCCTGTATCTGCAGATTATTTGGAATATTAATGGTTGTTTTTGAAAAACACAATGCAATTGTCACGTCCAAAGTTTGAGAACCACGGAAATTGGATTGAATAACGTTTTAACTAAAGAAAAAACCTAATAGCTTTGTTACATCATTTAAATAGCTAAGTTAGCTCTTAATAGAATACACGGAATTAATAAGACAAATATAAACATAGAAAGATATGATATTTTACGCGATGTGATTTTTGTCTTTCATTTCCCGCGCATTCTATTTTTGTCATCTATATTTTTTTTAAATAGTTAAGTACTTGATATGCGACATCCTCGGTGGCCAGTACATTGGTAGCATAAAAACTCCTTGATCAGAGACGTCTACGTCAAACTTCGTTATTTTTTTTCTTTTTCTTTAGTAAAAAGTTGCGACTTCGGTAAACACATGGCTGACAGAGGTGTTTATGACTATTTCCAATGTTGAATGTTGTAATGGATTTACAGCGCAAATTAAATATTTTTTTTTATTTTAAACTTATCAACTGCGATTGTTTGGTATTTCCATGTGATATATTTAAGGTGAAGATATCATTGGGGAAAGACAGGCATAATTTATATGTAATAGATAAGAGTATGACCGGACCTATGAGGTTCAATGCAAATTATACAATGACGAGGAATTTCCAATATTGTTGCCTATCTTAAAATAATTTTAAACAATTTTTATATATTTAATCAGATTAAACTAAGTAATTTTATTTTATAATAGTAAAACTTTCGAGTTACTTCTTAGTATTTAACTTATTTTTTTCCTTAAATGATACAAAGCCTTGATTAAGCCTTATAGACATGATGTTTAGTATTTGTAAAATGCTTTACAACTGTCTGTAAAATGATGATATTCCTATACTGTAAATTATTGTTGAACTTTATGATAAAACTACTAATAGAAGATTAAATAATATTTGTTGGCAGAAAAGGATTTTGTTTTTTAATTTCTATTCTTATTATTTTTTCATAACACAAATAAACATTGATTGGATAAATATACGACAATTTGCAATTTTAAAGTTTATTTTACATAATTAAGTATATCGATATAACAAATTAAATTATTATAAAATGATTAGATAACATTAATATAATTATAATATCGCATATAAACCCAGCACGTCACTAAGTTGAAAGTCAAAAGGTTATCAAAGCAATTTTCATCGAGTTTATTGTTTTTTTTTTAATGTTACAATAATGCAAAATATAATATCTACCATTTTTATAAGTATGCATTTTTTTGGTATTAAAATATTAGCAATTTTTTGTAAATTTACTAATATTTCTTTTTACTATTCCAACTAAGCTCTAGGCTTGTGCTAGGAAATGGTTTACAATAGTCGAACGGCGGAATTCGAACCGCCGACCTCGTGATCGGGAATCCGCACCCTTAACCATTAGGCTATTGACGCTTATATTATATATTTTAGTGTGCATTTTTTACGTTATGTATGTACAGTAAAGGATCTTCGCGGTGTTCCACTAACAGATTAGCCTTGTTTCTTGCAACGAGACAAACTCCGCACCCTTTTACAAAATAAACAATGAGATAGCAGTTCACACGGCGACATAATAAAAAACAATTAGTCGTATACTGACTTACCTTTTTTCGTACAGACATGTAAGCTACGTCCTATTGGTTATTGGTATGTTATTGGTATCGTTGTCTAAATGCCTTCGTTCAAATTAGTGTAGCTTTTAATATTGTTTACCGCCAGATTCCCTGATAGTACTTGCATGTAAAATATTTTTACATATTATAGTATACAAGGGTTAAATAAAACAAATTATAAAACAGTTTATTAATTAAAATTTCACTTTTATCGTTGACATTACATTGAACAAAATATGTTCTTCATGCATTATATCTTAAGTTAAATCTAGAAATGGCACTATTTTTTTGTTGTATTGAATATATACTATTTCTTAACCTAATTGTGTACTAGAATATATAATTGTATGTCTGTATGTGTTAAAGGCACATTGTATATATTTATTTTACAACATTTATATATTAAATTATTTATATAAAATATACTTTTAACTTAAACTGAAGTTTTATTATACATAAAAAATAATATGAGATGTAATTTGAAGAATAATATAATACATTGTAAATTAAACCTGATATATGCCTGCATTTTCTTTTAACTTAAAAGTTACTTATCAGTCGTTGATTATTTAAACTTCCTTATTGTAAATCTATTAAATCCACACTAAACTACTCCCTTAGCTATTAACGACTCCGTATGGTACAAGAGGTAGACAGGAAATACTATTTTATATATTTTTCTAGTTTTACACTTTTCCAGTTGTAATCCAGCGGTGATTCGCTGGAATGGAATAATGTAAACGGGACATAAATGTATATGGAATTCATCGTAATAGTATAAAATGGTATGATAAAATGTTTGTGCAGTGGGAACAGTAAAGAAGAAGTGAGCGTCCAGCGTCAGATGTGAGAGTAGGAGAGGTGGTTGTCGTGGAGGTGGGCAGTGAGCTGGCGCAGAGTGCGGCGACATGAGACGCGCCGGGAGCCGAGGCGCGGGAACCCTGACACGCGCTCCACCAGCACTGGACCCTCGCGTCTGTGCAACACCATTACATCATCAGTACAACTCACACCTCACACCTCACACACTTCGCCGGCTGGACCACCTGCTGAGGATTACTGGAACGATGTCATGGAATCTATATGCGCTTTAACCAGTCGATTGGATAGAGACGATGAACCATTCAGCATTCTCTGGTGTTCAACGTCAAAGCCCACATTTTTGACTTATCCAGAAGAGCTACCGCAGCTGAGGGCCGTATACTTAATTGAGACAAGTGTGCCAGGTGGCACGGTACCTGAAGAATATGTGGTGCTCGACGCTGCAGCGCCAGAGGGTTTTGCAGGCGCGTATGGTGGGCAGGCGGAAGCTGAGGCAGGTGTGCCAGTCGTCGCACTCGCCGGCGCGCAGCCGCAGCGTGAACAAGCGCTTCTTGTAGCTGATTTTGATGATCTTCGTCCACGGGAACCGGTTCATCACCACCCTGGACAACAAACGACATCTTTCCTACGGTTCTCTGATCAAAACGGTCCATTCTCTGGTCTATTTCTTGCAATCTTTCCAAAAAAGAATGAGTCTTTTCTGATCAGCTGATAGTATTCTTCCTGCAAAAAGCTAAAAGCATTACTTAAATTGAATTATTACATGTCTCTGAGTACGGCGATGCCGCGCCAGCAGACTGCCAGCGCGATGTCCACGTCGTCAGAGTCCTTGGCTTGATGCAGCTCAGCACCGTACAGCGCCAGCTTCTTCGCATTCTCCAGGTAATTCAGCTCCGCCTCCGCTGGACTTTGACCTCTGTAATAAATGATCTTGGTCTTTAGATGGATTTAGCTAACTTTTTTATATTAAAAGGAGACAAACGAGCGGCCACCTGAAATCGCTGAAATAGCGAAGCGACCGTTGTCCATAGACATACGCAATTGCAAATGGCCATGTCGCCTATCTTTCATCGACGGAGAGGATGCACAGAAAGAGAATATGTTCCCTTCCCATGCATCATCCGCTCATCCTCAGATAAAAAGGTGGGAAGTTAAAGAGGAGTAAAATTGTGTCTCCGGGTCAGTGCGCGGAATCGCTTTTTTTTTTTTTTTTTATATCAAATGGTGGCAAACGAGCGAGCGGCCTGAAATCGCTGAAATAGCGAAGTGACCGTTGCCCATAGACATACGCAATTGCATATCGACGGAGGAGAGGATGCACAGAAAGAAAATATTTTCCCTTACCATGCATCCTCTCATCCGGAAAGTCCACTTCCACTTCCCATGCTTTCCTTATAAGGAAAAGGGTGGGAAGGGAAAGAGGACTAATATTGGCCTCCGGGACGCACACTCATCAGACGAAACGCGGAACTGCTTCCACTTGACGCCTGTCTTCTGTGTGGTCGTGGTATTTCACCGGGCGAGCCGGGCCAACTCGTGCGAACATGTTAAAGCTGGCTCTACCGCTGTTGTAAGAAAATGTCTGATGTGATTGTGATACCCTTTAACCTGGTGAATTAGACAATTTCACTGGAGTGTCTCTAGGGAGTAGTCAGAATTATGACATCATTACTAAAAGACCTAGTCGGGATAAGATGTCAGGAAATTGATGGTTCATAAGTTAGAGAACATTTTTGCAGCACGAGGCCCGAAACCAGAAAATCTGTCAGCTACGAAAAGAATTTGGGAGTGTGTTGTGTTACTTACTTATGTTTCCTGTACAATTCGTCGACCTTGTCCTCCAGATCAGATGTGAGGAGGTGTGGGGGCAGGGCGCGGCGTGCGACCAGCTGCACCCCCGGGACACGCACCTCGTGGTCCCCCAGCTCCGCCTGCAGCATGTACGACGCCAGCAGCGCGTGCGTTATACATGAACATCTTAAACGACCTACAAATACGATTAAATATATATAGCAAAACCTGATCTTAACCAACTTCAATCGTCTTGTTTATTGTATAACTAGCTGTCGCTCTCGACTCCGTTCGCGAGGAATTAAAAAAAAACCTTATTAGTATGTGAGCCTATGTGTTCTTCCAGACTATGTTCTACGTCTATGCAAAATTACAGCTGGATCTGTTCAGCCGTTCTGGAGACACCTTCTTACAAATGTTCATACATCCATCCACCCATCCAAACATTCGCATTTATAATATTAGTAAGATTTTTAGTATTTATGCAGACTCCATGCCAAAGAAAGAAATAAATGTAAATAGTGTGTTATTGTCACGTGAGTTTTATTTGGAAAACGCCAATGTTATTGTAAACTAAGAAAACCCAACATTCTTAATGATTATAAGAATAGGGCTTGAGTTCTTAAAACTTTTCTATTGCTTGATTTTTGGGGGTCACTTAATCACAAGTGATTTGTGCAAATAGATTTATACTAAAGGACAATTAATTATGAAGGTGCCTACCTTCCATGATGTCGTGACGCACGGCCAGGCCGACCTGGTACCTGGTGTTGTCGTCATTCAGCTCTGACGGCTCCGGCGGGTAGAACTTCACCACAAAACGCACCTCCCATGGCTCATCTGAAAATTATAACAGCCATGAAGTAATCTATATGTATAAAAGAAAGTCGTGTTAGTTACAGTATCTATAACTCAAGAACGGCTTTACCGATTTGTCTGAAAATTGGTGAGGAGGTACCTTAGAGCCAGATACTATTTATGCATTTTTTTTTCGAATTTATGCCTTGAAGAGCTGCTTTTTATTTAACTTACTAATATTATAAATGCGTATATTTAGCTGGATGTGATGTGGATGGATGGATGGGTGTTTGAAGATATCTCTAGAACGGCTGAACGGATCTCGATTAAATTTGGCATACGTGTAGAACATAGTCTGAAATAAGACATAGACGAATTATGTTATTTTATATGTCCACGCGGACGGAGTCGCGGGCGACAGCTAGTATAATATATTTTTCATCTTTATAACTATAGTGGACTAACTCCTGAATGTCTTGGCGAGTGTCCTCTCCATGTCGAGCCAGACGCGGTCAGAATGATTCGCGCGCATCAAACCGAAGTAATCCCTCTCCACTATGTCCAGGTCATCACAGATGCGTTCCAGCAGGTCAAAACCTCGCGCCTTACGCTGGAAGTAACAGTTTGAAAGATTATGAGCAATCAGTAGATTTAAGGGTCATATTTTTAAAGAGCGAGGTGACATTCGATTCGTATTCTCCTCATAGATGTTAGAATATTGTATGTTGAGCACTTACCTCAACATCAACACTAATGTACTCCCCGTCCAACAGCTGCACGCGCACCCGTTTGGTGCCAGTGCCCGCCCGCGCCATACCCTCCTCTGAGGTGCTGCCAGACCCCGCCAGCCGGCGCAGGCTCTCACGCATTATATTACCTGCATGTTAATACATCCTTAACTATCTTTGTGTGTGTTTGTGTGCTTTTTTGTAAGTACTAAATGTAATTATGTTCGTTTGGATTTTTGTTTAAACTTACTTAAGTTAATGTAACTATTTATTTAAATACTGGCAACAAAACTAAGAGATTTATTGTAATTTTTGCTGACCAAGGTTTTCTTTTCAAATACAAATTATGTCGCTTTTCTTTACAATAAAAATGACCTTGTGTTAGTAACGATTTCTAAATTACTCTCCATAGCTTAAACACCCTTTTTTGTTTTCTTACAGAATTAAATTAGTGTTTCATTATTCCATTATTCATTATTACGATGTAAAGTGGCAACCTACATCAAAGATCTCATCAAAAGTTTACAAGATCCCTTTAATAATCAACTTTGCGTCAACTGGCAAAAAGCCCACACCTTACTATGTATTCTCTCACGAAACTCGAATGTAACTCGTGAAAAATAGATTAATCATTTTCCTTGAAAAAACACCACGGTTTTTTATTATTTTCCTTTCTGATTGATAGAATGCATTTTTCGTTTTTCTTTTAATAATAAAAAACTATTCGCTTTTACACTTACTAATCTTACTTTTCACTTATAAAAAAACAATAAACAACGTCACGTAATCTAAAGAAATAGACTAAAACTGAATTTTTATTGTTATACTTCTGAAAGCTACTATTGGTTCCATTTCAACTTCATTCGACTTTCTAGTGAGTTATCATAGTAGGGTTATTTAACTATCAATCCGTCAATATCGCAGATCCTCGTGTTATTTTGGCAATACGTTATGGCGCCTCTTAGTTTATGGCCCAACTATTTCCGGAGCTGGATAGGCCATTGCGCACTTTACTATCGCATAAATAAACATACGTTAACCGCACATTTAAATACTCTGTTGAAACTAAAAACAACACGTAATGGAATCTCATGATTACTAAAATTAATACTTTATTATTCTTCGTCGTTGTAGTCTTTTCTGACTGGTCGTGGTCATCAAGTATCAGTGACCCGTTTCACCAGGCGCCGCCACTCCTCCCTAGTCGCTGCATTTTTAGTACATTGGTGTAGGGGGACATCTGCAGCCGCTCTGATTTGGCCGGTCCACCTCATGGGTGATCTACCTCGTGGTCTTACTTTATTACCATATCTATATTACTGTATACTACAAAAAATGTTTTATGTCTGTGTAAACTCCAACACACCTTCAGTTAACTGTGCAGTTGAACTGTACCTGTGTAGGTAAAATTTTAACTGTACAGTTTTGCCTATACACCTTAAGAGTGAGCACGAATATTCGTGATGCGCGTCTTCGTAACATCATCGAATAAATATGTCTACCTATAAATTTTGGATAAGATTTGTTGATGTCATTTACGTCCAATAGGAGCGCTGCACAAATTTTAATACAATTTGTTCGATTACGTTATGAAAACGTTCCTACGAATTTTCGTGCTAGGCCCTCCGTTTTAACTGTACAGTCGCACTGTGTAAAAACCGATAGGATTAACTAAAAATTACAGAATAACATCCCCATATACCTCATAGGTACATTAAAATATTGCACTACTTTTTTATATTATTTTTTACACATTTTATATGTACTTACACATTTTTTCTACAAAATTATAAAGCCACTTGCACACGATCACAACGATATATAATTGTGAACTGAATTATTTACATTTGTATGTTATAAATGAATACGTCCATCTCTCACTCGGTACAGATTTCAACTGACCCTATGTTTATATGTTGTATGTTGAACTAAGCCTGATTGAGGACAGATGATTTAGTTTTGCGCTCTAGTAGGCAATGCTGTAATAACCGTGTTCTGGGTTCGATTCTAATTGTATTGTTTGAATATGATAGATCCAGCAAGAAAAAGAGAATGGAAAAGAAATTTAAAGAATGATGTATTATATAATAGATTGAAATTAAACAGTCGATCTTGGATAACGGAGATTGCAAGGGACTGTGAAATTTTTCTCTTTTATAGAGGTTTCTTTACAACTTGAGTTTAATATTCTGGAGATCGTTCCTCGGGACCGAATAATGACCTTTGCTTGTCTAGTTTTTTTTTTAATTATAAGGCAGCAAAAGAGGCACCTAAATTCTCCGAAATTGAGTAGCGACCGCTACCCATAGATATGCTTGAAGCTTTTAAAGTTTTTTTTTTAATTTTTAGCTATAGAATTATTCCGATGTTTTACGTAAAGGCGCCTTCCTCCTTAAAATATCTAGCAAGTAGGCTTCTTAAGTTACTATTTCAATTGTTAAAAAAATGTAGTATAATACTTTTCAAATATATTGGCGGCCCAAGGTCATCGGCGCGCTGCACCTGCACACCTAAAATTGTATTGAATCGCAATTCGCGCAAAGTTTAGAGCCGCCAAGATATCTGAAAACATTTATACAAATAAACAGCTACCAATCAAAGAGTTCCGAGATGGGTTATGTCGATGCCGGTCTTTGTTTGTACAAAGTTTAACCACATTATTTAGGTTATTTATTATTAAGATGTTCGTGGATTCAGACAATTTGAGTAACTACAGGTTGTTCGGAAATAAAGAATAGATGTGAAACAGATTCGCCTCATAGTCTTTATCTTACTCTAGCCATTGGTTTCTGAGACCACTCTGTATAAAACATATCGTCATCCCTGTCATTATCTTTGACAAAACAGAGACAATATCTTCTAATCGGGGATTTTGGTCTCTGATAACCACAATAAGTAAAGTTCGAGGTTTCGACATCAAAATAGATCGATTACGTCATTTCAAATTCCAGTCACTTTTAAAAACTATACAAGTGTGAGAGAGATAATATCTTTTATTGGATATATTTTTAATTATTCTCATTTTTGTAACATAACCTACAAATTCGAGATTGCCGGTTTTAAGGTAAAATTTACTGTATGAAATAAAAAGACGACTGACCGTCTGTGTATTTAACCACATTCCTAAATGATTCATGATATTGTAACCTTTTTTCAAACATAAAACATCTATAGTGCCGGATTCTGAGGTTTATAAGAAAAAGAATGATTTTCAAGTTTAAGAAGGCGAGGATTCATTAGCCAATATTTAAGTTAGGTTTAAAGAGATAAGATTTAGCTGTCATGTTAAACTTTATCGCACTTTAAACTTTTAAACCTATAGATTAACTTTCATACAAAAGCCATCGTCATCTTATAAATAATTGAATACGTAAAAAAATATCGTTTTAATCGACTTCAAATAAAAAGACGGAGGTTCTTGATTCGTCTTATTTTTTAAGTCCCCTACCACAGGACTTACTATAAATTAATGTTTTTTATTAGTCCAAAAGAAATAATTGTCGTAAGATATAATTTCAATTTTTTTCACTAACTAGTTATAATTTTTTTTAAGTTATCCTCACTTACTTTCCTGTAGTACTTGCAAATATATACTTTATTCATCATGTAATTGATAGAATTAGGCTTTGTAATTGAGGTCGCGCGGGTATCCACTTAATCTGAGATCCACTTGCGGTTTATGGGCTGAATCAATTTCGTAATGAACCCGCAACCGTCCGAGTAATATATCTTCATAATGTTATAGGGCCTTTAGCGAAAAGATTAAGATAAATAGCTAGAAATCAGACCTAAATAGAGAGAACGATATACGATTATATCTTTTGCTTTGAAATTTTTTTAGGGTTTAGTAGTTTGCTATCTTGTATTTTATTGCGTTTTAATAAATTACAAAAGTAACTATGGTAAGGAAACATAGGGTCTATTTCTTATATTATAAAATCTTTAAAAATATTCCTAACGAAATTTTATAGTACTTTCACGTTTACACTGCAATACAATGGCTTCATTAAAAAAGGGTGTACAATTAAACGGCAGCTGCAAGCTTTTTAAATATTCAACAAAACTACGATATACCTATTCGATCATTTTATTAAAGCATCATTATTCTTAGGAATTAAATTGAAAATCAAGCATTGATACAGTCAGCTTCTAAACATATCTGTCTTAGACTTTCTATCAACAATAAATGTTCTTGAGGATAAGATATCAGGAAATGCTTATCCGGTTAAAAATGGCTTGCTTTGTAACTTTTTAAAACTGCAAGCCAGACGCATCTAGACTTCCAGATTCCAGACGATTTTATCGATTAAAATATGGACAAGGAACAATGTTTTAGCTGCATTATGGATACGGAAACGCGTGATTTTTTAATTTTCTAAACTTTATCACTTCGCCGAATAACTTTTTCGTGGCATATTATAAGTTTATAATTATGGAATAACACCGTCCATAAGTCCACCTACCAGGCCGAGATAACCAAATATTTAATTGTTATATTTCCAATTTACACATTTTCTGCTTTATTCTTACCCGACCAAAAAATGCATTTTAACATTTCACTGTAAACTTTTCCATAAAACTTAACACTGCAGTTAAGTTATCAAGTTGCGTAAGAAAGTTTAGTAAATGAGCCGCCCGACGGGTTACAGAGGGTCCCATCGGTCAACGCCTTTTATTTCTCGTCACACCACATTTTAAATTACAATTTCAAATTCTTACCTCAAGAATCCCAACCGATTTCGGCAAATCCTCGCAAGACATAAACACTGCAATTCCCGCCTTTGTAAAAACAAAAGAAAATTAAATAGTTGTTTTTTTAATACAATGACTTTTCTATCATAAGTCCACCGTGAATGCTAAACGTTAAAAAGTTAATTATGTATTTACTTTTAAATGTCAACAAACTTTCAAATGAAATTTGTTATTTATTCTTATAAGAACACAACCATTCCTAAAGGAGCCAAATGCAAACTAGTTTGGTTACTAACTCGCGCGTAGAAGCTCTCGTGTTGCTCTGCATTCACGAAAATTTATTTAGTGTGTGACAGAGACGTTAGTTCGTCTCATTCTAGCCTTTAGCTTTCTTTAGAATTCCTATGGGCGCGCTGGCTTATGGTGTACAATAGTTCTTTGAAGCGTTAAAGCACTCAATATTCATAATGCGTTTCCCGCGCTTGCCTATAACTTATATAGAATTGTTATTAATATAATGCAACAAAAGAACACCTTGAAACCGATGTAACCGGCATCATATTATAATTAAGGAACACATATTATATTTTTAAGTTATTGTGTCGACAATTCAAAGAATAATTAGCATTTCTTTTCTTTTGATTCCACTTCTGAATAATCCATTATTTAATATTTAAACGTGTTTAAATTTGATAATAAATACTGAACGAGTCGTTGTTAGTTACTCTGTTTAAGTCCCGAATCTAATAGGACGTTAACATAAGATACATACTATATATATAACATCAGGTAGATCTTTATTAGCCGTAATTCAAATTTCATAAGGCCGTGTAATTTCTGATGCACGAAAGCAAATGCTTAAAAGATGTGAATAGAGTTTTACACACTTTATGAATAGCATCGTAAAGGACTGCCGACTGCCGCTTTGAAAGTTTACAAACAACATCATGTTTTTCGCATTGTTTACTTTAAAGATAAACATTTTTTACCTAGAAAATGTACAAGAAAACGTCTACAAGCGCAGGCTTTGGTTTAAATGACAGATCCAGGATATGAGTTCAAGTAGAACGCGAAGAAGTAATTCATAAAAATAAATGGATACTCTTATCGGATATACTTGCCAATGACTTATAAATTACAATAACTGTTACCTTTTCATAAACTAAATAGCTTTCTCAATAACAATAAAAATATATCTGCGACGAACAATTTCCTGCCCGTGATGGCTTAAAGGTTTCGTTACCGGGCCACAAAATTATTTCGAAAAAAAAAGATGTCACAGAAACGTGTTTTTGACATTGACACATAACATAACCTCATCATTTTGTTTTTTACATGAAAATGTGGTTTATGTTTTTTGTTTAAACATTTTATTTTATAAATACTTTAACTATTTTTGACTGCATTCGGTAATATTAAATAGAATATGAGTGAAGAAAATTTTGACGCAACGGAATCCAAGGCAGGAGAACAAAATGAAAACAATCCACATAAGCGAAAGTGGCGTAAAAAACGAAAGAATTTCTTATCGAATGCAAAGAAATATGCGAAGAAAGGACAAATGGGTCGAGGAACACAAATATCTGAAGAATTATATCAGTACTTCGTTGGAATTTTGGAGGCTATCAAACAAGGGATAGAGGATACAGACAAAAAACGTGAGTATCTTCTTCATTTTTGATATCTTTATTAATTTATTTTATTAAAACTTTATCAGAAATCTATATTAATTGATATGCAATAAATTAAAATGATAATGATTGCTGATGTCCATGGGCGTCGTTGAACACCTCGGTGTTCCCGGTGCTCGTTTGCCCCCTTCTGTTATTAAAAAAAAATAAACTACAAATAATTTGAGAATTAAATTTATTTATTTTATTACAGAGGCTCTAGTCAACAATGTACTAGAACGAAGTAAAGACGAAGAGTTAAATATAATAGGTAATCAGTTAGGATGTCGTGTTATTGAACTTTTGATACCGTATTCAACACCTGAGGACCTGGAACGATATATCGAAGTAGTTAATACAGACCTTCGTAGGCTATGTTCTGATAACTTCTGTGGTTACGTACTCAACAGTATGCTAACTGTTTGTAGTCACAGAGCAACAGATCACTTGCAGATTGATAATCAAGAAATAGAAGATGAAGTCCCGAAAAAGAAGAGAAAGAAAGAAAAAGGTTGTAAATATTCAGAAGAGCATGTTAAAAATTGTCATGAGTTTGTTGTAAAAATATCAAAGTATGTTTTGAACAATTTAGAAGATTTCGTTTGGGAACCGAATACAAATTATATGGTACGAACAGTACTCAAATGTTTAAGCGGTATTAACCTATTACCCGGAGAGAAACCTAAAGTAAATCTCTTTAAAGAACCAATATTACAAAATAAAGGTATACCACCTCACCAAAGTGATGTTAAGTATAGGAATGTTCCGAAAGATTTTACAGAAATAGTCAAAGAGTTTGGTAACCGTTTATCACTTTGGCCTCAATTCAAAGATTTGCCTTTTGAAAATATGACTTCAGCAATGTTACAAGTACTTTTATTTGCTCTTAAAAATGCTGACAAAACGATAACAAAGCAGATAATAAAGAAATTATTAAATGAGAGTTTTGCACCAGATGACTGGGTACCGGAAGGTGATGATGATAAAAAAGATGATGAAAAAGATAGTAAAGATGATATAAATGGTGAAGAAAATGGTGATAATACATCAAGTTCTAATTTGCCCCCTGTGTTTCAATCGGAAGCAGCTGTAAGGTAAAGTATTGTGTGATTTCTAAAGAACAAATTTTTATTAAAACCGCTTTTTCACTGGTGCGAGTACACTTATTTTTCTGAAAGAAGTATTTACTATTTTCACTAGCATGAAGCCTCTTCTATACAATTATAATTGTTGAATGCAACTATGAATCACATAGTTACTTGCTAAAACATCTAATATGTGTATACCAGATGAAACTCGTGACTCCATCCGTATGTAATAAAAAACGTAATTAGTAACTTATGTGCTCTTTCAAACTATGTTCTACATCTATGTTGATACATTCCTGTGGTACCTTTTAACAAACATCCATAATTATATCCAAACTATGGCATTTATAATATTAGTAAGATAAGAGTTAATTAATTTCCAGGTTACTAGAGGCAGCGCTGTTTGTAGCTAAAAAGAAAATGTACACACAAATATATGCTAAATGCTTCATTAATCGTCTCGGTCAGCTGGCCACTGTTAAAACATTAAACTTTACCGTGCAGAGGCTTATTGATAACTGTCAGATTAAGGAAGAGGTAAGAATAATTATTGGTCTAATCACCCTTGACTTAGGGTAGGCTCCGAGCCCCTCGGTGGGGATGTATTGTGAGCTGATGAGGAAGAATTATTCCTATATCTATATGTATGTAATCTCGAAAGAAAACTATTCCATGTATTGTGTATTTGATATACCTATAAAGTAAAATGTCTGTATCTGTCCATAAGCCATGTTTATTACGGGTAATCTCGGGAACCACTGGACAGATTTGGACGGGACTTTGACTGGAAGGTAACTTAAGTCTGTGGGCATGTTATAGGATATTTTTTTATTTTACGCTTACGAATTCCTGACTGTTAGGCCACAATATAATAATTTTTGTATAATAATTATTTTTTTTTAATGAAAAAATTGAACTTTTTTTTCAGTTTGAACCGATGTTTGATGAACTATGCCCCAAGTTTGAGGAGATAATGTCATGTGGTAACACAGGCGTGTTGGTGGCATTAGCTAAAGCCTGCCACAGATTAAAAAGCAAGCAGTCACAGTTTGTTCAGGTTTGAAAGTTAATTTAACAATCATTTTATAAAAAAACGTGACAGACAAAAAAAATATGACACTCCGGAGATGAATCGAATGACACCCCAATGTTGTAATTGACATACAAACAAACCCACATACATATATACTTCATACAAAGTACATTTAGTCTGTTAGGATATTATTTTAGTTTGCGAAACAATTTTTGTTTGTTTTTACTTTATTAAAAGATATTTAACTTCATGTAATTTTAAAGGATCCTTTGTTGTCTTCTTGCAGCATCTAGAAGCAGTATTAAAGTGTACAGAGGATGCAGATCAGAAGTACTTCTCCGTGTTGTGCCTGCGCTTGCAGCCGTTACACAAAGTGGATGTCACCCAGTTGTCGGAGGAATATTTCATACATATACACGGGTCTATTATATTGCAGACTATACTGGACTTCCAGGTAGGTTTTGTGAATATAATTTTCTAGAAATTTTTAACATATGTAAAATTAATTTTATTGAATTTTTATTGTTACTCTGTGATGATGTAGCTTTCTAATGGTGAAAGAAATTTTTAAATCAGTCCAATAGTTTTTCAGTTTATTCGTTACTAAAATACAAACTTTTCCTTTGGTATCTGTAATTTTCGTTTAAGTTTTTAATTCAATAGTGTATAATCTGTAAAATAATGCGAGTTAGTTATATTTTATTAATATTTTAGTATGTCTTTAACTATTTAAAAAAAGTGTGAGAAGAAAAAATAATAGATTTAAAAAAAACATTCTATGATCCACTTTAAAATGAAAGTTTGTCAAAAGAAACTTCTATGAGTTCCGGTTAATGATCACAGATGGCGCTGATCCTGTATCATATACACATTAGTTTCATTCTATAATAACTAGATGTCGCCAGCGAATTCTATCGCGCGCAATAAAAAAAGCCTACGTGTTCTTCTAGTTTACATCTATGTCAAATTTCAGCGAGATCTATTCAGCCATTTTGTAGATATCTTCTAACAAATATCCATTTAAACATTCCATATCATAATATTACTAAGATTATGATTAAAATGTGTGTTATGTTCAGAGGCCGACAAAAGCAGTATCAAGCCTGCTGTCCCTGAGTGGTGAGGAGCTGATGGTGGTGTTGTCGGACGCTAAGGGCTGTCACGTGGCGGATGCACTTTGTACCGGACAATTTGTCGGTGTCAAATCTAGGGACAAACTTGTTAAGAAACTTAAGGTAAGACTAAGTTAAATACTAAATATTATAAAAGTATTAGGAATTTATTTAAATTGTTTTTTTTTAAAGCATAAGGTTTAGTTATGCCGATAGATGGCGATGTTACAAATTTTTAAAAATATTTTTTTAAGTTATCAAGAAAACTTATTTTTTCGTTATGTTGGTTTATCATTTTAAGTTTATTTTTTTAATTTTAAAGCAAAATAGAGAGCCTTAATAGAGATCCAATAGTCCAGTCTTTTTGTCTTCGTAATGTAGTTATTTTTTAAGTTAATTTTTTATTTTTTTGATGTTTATTTACATACGAACATTGTATCCAGGGTTACTATCAAAAGCTGGCTCTCTCTCAACACGGGTCACGTGCATTTGAACAGATCTTCGACGCGTCTTCACCGGAACAACAAGTTGCGATCATGACAGAGTTATCTGACAAGAGCAATCTTCTGAACGGCTCACAGTACGGCAGAATTATTGCTACTAAATACGATTTGAATACATTTAAACTATCACAAAAAGCTTGGGAGAAAGCGAGGAAGAAAGCTAAAAAAATTGAAGAATAATTTTTGAAATAAAATAAAAAAAACAGCCTATAACATGCTCGCGTACATCAGCTACCTTCCAGACCAAGTCACGTCGAAACCAGTCCATCCATACCGGAACATGCGCTGACTCGCTGACATACATACAGACAGACGCTACATCGTGTGAACGAAATATATCATTTTAATGATTACAAACACTCTTATTTTATTGATAAAATAGCTGTCGCCCGCGACTCCGTCCGTTACTAAAAATAACTTAATAAGTAGTCTATGTGTTCTTCCAGACTGTTCTATATGTATGACAAATTTCATCGAGATCCGTTCAGCCGTTCTGGAGAAACCTTCTAACATACATCCATACATCTAAACATTCGCATTTATAATATTAGTGAGACACGCATAGATTGCCAGTTATATACGAAATCTAAATGAGAATGTTTAGATAGATGTTTGTTTGAAGATATCAGAACGACTGAACGGATCTCGATGATATTTGTCATACATATAGAACATTGTCTGGAAGAACACATAGACTTACTTATTAAGTTATTTTCTATTCCGCGCGGAAGGAATCGCGGGCGACAGCTAGAATACAATAAAAGAAACAACGATGACATTCAACAGCACTGAAACACCAACTTCTTAAAAATGTATACCTGTTAGGTAATTGTTACATTTATATATTAAGATGTATGAAGTATTTGCTATAAGTAATAATTATAGAAATAAAATTGAATTATTTTTTTCTTTTGTATTTTTATTTTGCCTTCCATACATAAATCTAATACAAAAAAAAACAATTTTTTAAACAATTTTTTTTTTAACAAAAAATTTTTTTAAACAATTTTTTTTAATATTTATGAATTTGAATAGGAATCAAAGCAGTAAAATTCACGAATATTACATTTATTTAAAAAAATTACCTTCAAAAAAAACTAAACAAAATAAAACTATCAAACTATTGCTTGTTCTGTAATAAAACTTACTAATCAAAGTGTTAAATACAACATAATTAAAATTAAAACTCTCACCGTGGGTTTCCGAGTCCAAAACCTCCGTTTAAAACATATTGCTATCTCTATGTTGTCAAAGATAAAGTCAGGAACGACGTTTATGCAGATATTTAGATGTCAGAAACCCGCAGTTAGTTTACTATGAGATTGGATATTGACAGACTCCGTTACATCCGCGCGGGACTTCCCCCGGCTGCAGTTTACAGACGCGTCCTGAGCACATGTACTCGCCTTTACGTAGATTTAACTCTGGACGAGATTTTGTTGTCACTGAAAACAAGTATACATCAAATATACTACGTTCACTGCCAAAAATTAATCTAATTTTAATAAGAAGAATTTAGTTGTAAAATCTACAATTAAACACTTTATTAATTAAAAAAAAACAACTGCAGCACTTACCGTTGGTTTCTAAGGTCAAAATCTCTGTATATCGTCATCCCTGTCATTATATTTGACAAGACAGAGATAACAGTATATTTTAAAGGGAGATTTTGGTCTCAGAAACCTAACGTAATAAGAGTAACAAATAAGCTAAAATATGTAATTTATGTCTGCCTGCTATGAATACAGTTGAACCTGGATAAGTTTGAGTTTGAACTCTCAAAGTCCCTCAAGGGCGACACTTCTCTAACCCAAGTTTCTCGCTCATTGAAGTCGTCCATCGGGACCGAACATGCAATCTTGCTTATTAATGTTAATTCAAATCTTTATAAATTAAAGTCTTTTATACCAAATTTTGTAGCCCTGTATCCAATAGACGCCTCTAACTTTTCCCTGTTTGTTATCTTCCCAACCCTTTCGTTTCTTCCTGCTTTCGTTACCACATCAAGTGTCAGAATGAATAGTGAGCGGACATAAATGTCGACATTTTAGTAAGGTTAGTGTTTAGTTACACTAGCTCATTTCCGGATTTTCTTCCTAACACCTCTTACCTTGAGGATTATGATGAGCTGATGTCTTCCTGCCCTTTACATCTTGTGCGTGTGAAGATCTTCGAACAAGTAAACGTTGATCTAAAGATTTGAAGACGTTGTCATCGCGGTCTATCGGCGAACAACCGCCGATCCACGCCATCATTGACAGTGAAATGAAGAGAATCTGTAATTTTATAAACTAAGCGTTGCTCAATTGATTAAAGATATTCAATCAATTGAGCGACTTCTTATTTCCTCAGGTTATTTTTGTTATAAAAGCACTTTGATCCAATGGTTAAAAAATACGTTAGTCTACTTTTTGAACTGAAGTGTTATTTAAGAGAAAAATAGTAATTTATTATTATGAGTTATTTTACACATTTTTTTTATCAAAATAAACAAACCCAGGTAATGCATTATTTTCCATTTGAATTCAATAATGTTATGATTTCAGTTAAAAGGAAAATATGCGTCATTTTTGTGCGGAACAAACACGAATCTTGTAGAACACGTCATCGCATGAGCCATTGGTGATGTGTAAATCTCGAACTGTGTTTGCTAGAAGTTCAATGATCTAGATGTAAACATATAATAAACTAGCTATCGCCTGCGACTCCGTCCGCGCGATAAAAAAACTTTATGTGTTCTACATCTGCGCCAAATTTCAACAAGATCCGTCAAACAGTTCTGAAGATATCTTCAAACATCCATCCATCTAAATATTCGCATTTATAATATTAGTAAGATTAGGTTCTTTTTGCGCTATATTCTGAATACAGTTTTGTCAAACAAAGTCACATTGAAATATTGCAAAACTATCCCATTAAATAAATCATAAGTAATTAAGAATATTAGCCAAATTCCTACAATCATTCACTGCAACAGATTAAAAAGCACTGATAGCATAAAAATGCATTGTTTACATAATGCCAGTACAGTAGGACAGTACCGCTAAAATCATCGCTGGCAAACAACTGGCATTATAAATGATGCCATTGTGTCAAAACAATCCATGCCAGGCCAGTACAGTCCTACTATACTGCCATAAAGTAAACGAGGTATAAATCCAAAACTTCAGATACACTAATTCCATTTGCACAATTTAAAATAACACGACACAAAATTAAACTAAAACTAAGCTAAAGGACATATACCAAATTAAAGTTTAAAAAACTTACATTAATTGTCACTAATTAGTGTTTAATTATAACTATTTAATTTATGATTTTACTGTAAACAAAAGCTTTGTTTTACACTCACCAATGTGCGCATGACTTGGCCTCCTGTACACCTGCCTATAGACTGACGTTAGACATAAACACTCGTTCTTGTTCTTGTAAACTCGTTGTGTAGGGTGACTATGATATACTGAATAAAAAAGACATTCCCAATAGAGACAAAATTGATCGGTTATCTTATTAATTACTAGCTGTCGTCCGCGATTCCGTCCGCGCGGAATTAAAAAGACTTAATAAGTAGCTTATGTGTTGTTCAAGACTATGTTGTACATCTTTGCCAAATTTCATTGTCATCCGTTTAGTCGTTCTAAAGATATCTTCAAACATCCATCCATCTAAACATTCGCATTTATCATATTAGTAAGATTAGAGAATCGATTAAATATCGTCTTGTAAAATATGGCCAAAGGATGGGAAGTAGAAGTGGACTTTCCGGATGAGAGAATGCATGGAAAGTGAAAATACTTTCTTTCTGTGCATCCTCTCGTCCGTTGCTTAAATGTAGGCTACGCATGTGCAATTGCGTATGTCTATGGGCAACGGTCACTTTGCTATTTCAGGTAGCCACCTAATGATGTTAAAAAAGGATTGATAAATGTCTACTTTTAATATGAGCATATAATTTAACCAAACAATAACCTATCGTGTTTTAAAAATATACATTTCAAAGAAACATTACGGCATAACAGAATTAAGACATTTTTCGTAAGTAAACTTGCCCCCGGGCTGATTGTTCTTTGATCACAAATAAAATTATAATTTTTTTTGTATGATGTGGCTTTGTTGTTTAGTCATTTGTATATCCTTTTTAAGATCTTTGTTTTGTTAAATAACATAGAGATCTCATAAATATATTGAGTTATTCATTTTTATTTATTAGGTAACCAACATATTATTGTCTATTAAATTTAAAAACGGGTCTTGACAGACGGACGGACAACAAAGTGATCCTATAAGGGTTCCGTTTCCTAAGAGGTACGGAACTTTAAAAATGTTAAATATTATGAAATACAAATATAAACAAGCGTAATTTATCAAGAATATAACATTAAATTGAACAAATATATAATGTATATTCTTTTACAAAACCTGCGTAACAATTTTATTAAGTATTATAAAAGAATCCGTTCGGTAATTTTGTTTATTGTTTCAAAAGTGTATAATTTACTCAGTTGATTTTACGACGTATTTCAGATGTCTAATCATGTACAAAGTATCGCCTTAGGGGTCAACAAATACATCAAAAAGGCTGTCACGGTACTTAAAAGACGTGTACCTAAGGCCTTGAGGCATCTTACCTCGTAAAGGCATCAAATGTCAGCTTTGTGGAGCAATGAAGCGTTCAAAGACTTTAGTTTGTGTTAGACATTTTATGACTGTACTGATGATATACAAAGACGTCATACTTGGACATGTCACTTTATGTCTAAATACGTATAATTAAACATTTCTCGTTGTTTATATTACTTTATGATTGAATAAGCTGGGCGCAAGCAACTTTGTCCGCGCGGTATTAAAAAATTTAGTAGCATAATGTTCTTCCAGACTATGTTCTACATCTGTTCCAAATTTCGTCAAGATCCATTGAACCATTCTGGAGATAACTTCTAACAAACATCCATCTATAAATCCAAACTTTCACATTCATAATATTAGTAATATTAATAACAAAAATTTAACTTACATATTACATTTTAAATTACATAACAGTCGTTTTTTCCGTCTGGAAGGTACATTTAAAAGGTTTCGGGAATAAGCCAATAACGCTGTTTCAATTTTGTTATTTAGTTAGACTCTTACAGTTAGAATTTCTTCACCTGAAAAATTCCTTTGCCTCCCTGTAAAAAATGACGACAGTACATATTCGATATGTCAATATAGCGGGTACGATTGCGGACGTGTAGGAAGCAGGGACGTGCAATTAAAACCAGCGCGAATTCAAGGAGGTCATAGCTGTCCGCTGTCACTGTCATCTGTCAAGTGACACGGAAACTACGACATATAAGTGGAACTCTCCTAGGGTCACCATAAAATATAATCATTCATAGAGCAGCAAACTCTGACTGTGCCTGGACAGGCTATAAGACGAGGTATTGTGTGTCGATTTGATTTTCGCCATTTTAGATACGAACTAATAATACAGATAAAATAAAGATATTCGGAACAGAGCAAAAGCTTTTATTTCCAATCAATGACTTACCCATTTTTAGATATCAATGAGGGTAAAGTATTGTGCCTAAATCAATATTTCCCTCCAAGAAGGGACCTGTAAGAGTTAAGTGATTAGACGCAAGTGAGATTGTATTCAATCGCTGGTTTATTATTAGAAGATACTACGATAAGGGATTCTACCATTGCAGTCTTAATAAAGGTCTGATTACATGTACAAAAATTATTCGAAAAATTTACTTCATATGTTTATGGTCACCCTAACACGTCGCGGCCACACGACACGACAAAAGTGGTCGACACTCGACTCTGCGTTATCTCGTCTCAATTCTCAACACTCGATGACTGGTCACAGCTTCCGATCACCGTAGTTGATTTAAAATACGGGATTTTGGGACAAAAATATATTTTTAAAGGTACTTAATACAAAAATAACTAAGAAATTCTCTAATTCTGTATTTAATCCTATTTTTTCAACCAATTTGTAAAAAAAAACCTATTAAATAAAGTTATATTTACATATATTTCATCAAATATGAATCACTGCATTAGTTTTATTGTTTTGCTTTTAAATATTTATTATTTATGTTAGTAAAAGCTATTATGAAATTATTTTATTAATATAAATACGGCTGGGTTGTAATGACGCGTCATTTTAAGACTAAAAGACAGAACAATGTCAACAACAAATATATTTGTTCAGATGTCAACATTACTCGTAAAAAGTGACTGGATAAAATTTCTAAGAAATTTCTTTTGTTTGTGATTAATTTATTTAAATTTAAAGTACTCAATAAAAGGATACTAAAAGTAAACATCAATCAAATATTAAAATTAGGATGTACAGTCACGTTAATTCGCAGTATCACAGTTACAAAAAAAATTGCCCCACAACTAACTTTGGCCTCTTCTTATAAAAAACAATTTAGGTGTTTACGATATTTTGATGTTATAAAATAACTATTGGTGATATGTAATCTATAGATGGGATGGTAAATAGAATTTTATCGTTTAATGTAGTCAATTTTTCAACCGTAATTTTGGATACTAAACGACATACTGAGGGGATTTACTCCAAGAAAAGGCTTCACAAATGCGTTTTTTCGCCTCACTTTTGTACTCGGGATTAGGTATCTATAGGTTAGCCTATGATAAAGAATTGTTACGTTTATGGTAACCGCTGATTAACGCAACTTACTGAGTTAGCAAGGGATTTTGTGTTACAGAAAATTTAATAATCTCAAGAAATAAAACGACAATGAAGTTTGATTAGCTTTTATTAATGAATTCGATGCGGAACATACTCGGAATGAATAATTTAATAAAACAAATCGATTAGTTATTAATACATACTAAAATTGATGTATTATACATATACGCAGACATGAGTCATTTCAATTTACATTTTTCATATTTAATTTACAATTAAAAGTTAATATTGCACAAGAAGGGAACTATCCCACAAATGTATTATTATATTAATGTATTTATTTTATAGCTTATTTACATATTATATTAATATTTTAACTATATATTCTAAAGGTGCATTTTCATAAATCTATTATAGGTTTTGTTTTTTTAGTGCCATGAATCTACTGACCAGTGAAATCGCAGCTTAAAAGTATACATTTTGATTAATCTTAAAATATTACGATAAAGGATTTTTTTATATCAAATACACAAAGTGTTAAATGTACAAAGATATTATATTTAATATTAAGTTACGGTCATTGATATATAGATATGTAAATGTATGTATGTATGTCCCAAATACAATTTTGTATTGAACAATACTGAAAGATATTCTTTCAGTGTTGTAAAATAGGCCGATGGCGACCTTTTTGCGCATCGTTTTTGTGCTCCGAATCATTTCTCTATATATTATTATTATTTTACATCTTTATGGTTACGGTATTTACACAGTTTTCTGCTGAATTCATACGAGAAAATTAAGATATTTCTTAAAATATTTAAAGTCTTAATAAAATTGAAGCAAAGTAAGTTTATATAGTTATATATTTATACTACATATCCACTGTTATTAGACAACCATAATTTACCTATTAGTTACGGATTAAATATGTTTTCCTTAACCGAGGTAACCTTCGATAAAACATCTAATAACAGGTATATTTACATACATTCTAAAAATATTACTTTTAGTCTATGGCACGAACATAATTTACATTTAATTCAAAGTATTCGCTAAAATATCTACAACTATACAAATACTATTCAAAGAAAAACCTATCCAAATAAACTGTTATAAATGCTTGATGAGTGATTGTTAGAAATAGATAATATGGCTATTCATTTTTCTACAAGAAAATCTAGTCAAATAAAATTAATTACAAATGGAAAACAAAACCAGCAGTTTTTTACAATCGTTCAGTGAATAAATTTACACTATTTTGACAGCTAACGCTAGATTAAATATTTTTTAAAATTGTTACAAATTCAATTTTAATGTTCTACATTACAACACGAATTTTATTACTTAATATGTCACTGTCAAAAGCATTTTATCTTCTAACTTTCCTTGGGTATCTGGTAGTGTTGGCCAGTATCTCCTTGTTGATGCGTCATTTCTTCCCGCCAATGCCTCCTATAAGGCCCTGAGCTGTGGACAGATTGGCCAGGGTTATCCTGTCAGAATTACTTGGGAGATTTCTATCCTGATTATTGGCAAGTAATCGCTCAGCAGAGTTTAGAGTCGTGAGTGACAATCTGGTTTCGGAACCGGTTGTAACCGGGATCTGACTGGTTCCGGTTGCGGATATCGGTGTGGTTGCTCGAGGCAGGGTCTTGGCGAGCGGTGTGATGGAAGTCGGCGGTGAGGTGCGGTGGAGAGCGGTCGGCTTTTGGTCGCGGCCGCTACAAACCTGCAGAAGACAGAGGTCATACATTTCAGAAGCGGTGTTTACTTTAATAGTAAAGTCCAGAGTACAATCAAGGTGTCTGTTAGTGAGCTAGTTTGGCTGTACATGTGTGTGTGTGTGTGTGTGTTACCTGATGGTGGTTCTCCCAGTCCTTGTGCTGGCAGAAGGCGCCGCAGTAACGAGCCGCCCCGCACCCCGAGCACGTCTCCTGCGCCTTGCGGCCGCAATTCCAGCAACACTACACAATTTACATAACTAATTAGTAAACATCTTAGTATATTGCCTCCGACAACTTTTGGAGCGATAACTAGTCTTTGAAATCAGAATACTTCGCCCCTCCCCTCCTCCCTTACAAAGTCCCTCCCTTTAAAGTCGAAGATGTCCCTTGGTGGACGAGTAAGGGATACTGTGTATACTTTCAATGGCCTTGAATGTGGGAGAAGTCAGATTTTAGAAAAAGAACGGTAATGTCAATCATAATTAAACTGTAAATGTTGTCTTTGTGTTACTTACGTTCTGCTGCGGCGCGGGTGCGGGCGTGTCGTGCGGCGGCAGCTGGGGCGGAGGCGTGTGGCGGCGCTCCTTGCCGCGCTCTGACGTCACCAACTCTAGCGCCTTGCTCTCCGCCGCGCCCACTGCGCGCTGCAGCTCCAGAAGCGCCTGACGCTTCACCTGCAGGGAAACGTCAAGCCTTAAATGACTGAGACAAAAGAGTGAGCTATTTTATGAAGCCTAGTAGATGTCACCCATCACCAAGCAACCCATGACAATGAACTATGCAGCAAAATAAAAACGATTAAAACAATTCATGATGCCTTAATTTACCTGGTTAACAGCATCCTCAGCACGCCTCCGTACCTCGGCGACGCGCTCCTCCGTCTGCCTGACCGCAGACGCCATTATCTCGTTCGCAGCACGCTTTATCTCATTGCTTTCTGTTGTTTCCAGTCCTGAATGACACGTAAAAAATTACAAGTAAGACCTACATATTAAGTTTAGTGTTGTTTTTGTCTTATGCTTGACACCCTGACTAGTTTTTTTTTTTGAGACTTATCAACATGTAGAAAAGTGATACCGTCATTAGACCCGACTGTACCTCTCTGTTGTAATATCGCGAGTGCGCGTTTGGTCTTCTCTACCATGGAGAGGATGCAGTTAAGCATGGTGTTGATGTTGCGCCACTCGTCGTCTCCCTTGCCCCCGCCCCCGACACCACCACCCCGTGCCTCTCCCATTGACGCGTTCATTGAAGACACGTCGCGCACTGATATGCCACCTGGAGACAGGTCACAATGAACTTTTTTCTATGTATTATTGATGTTTAAAAAAATACGGTTTGATAAGGAACCTCCACCTTTTTGCAGACGATAACTACTTTATTTAGGCTAATGTTATGTACTGTAACCCTTAGTTTTTAGTTTAATAACTAGTAAATTAAACATTGAAAAAGAAAAGCAAATGTCATTAACAACGGGGGCAAAAAAACTACGTTGTCTATTTTTAAAATGCGTGGTAAATCGCAATTACGGCGCTTTTTCGAGCGCGCGCCAAAATCTAATGTCATCTGTCAAAAGCAACCACAGACGACAACGGCGAGTTTACAAAGGTTGTCATCTACAAACAATTTATAAGGCAATAAATCTGTACAAAACAGATTTTATAATATTCAATTTGAATTCCAATATAATTATAAAATTTTAAATTATGTATTTGCGTTAATAATTAATCTTAGCATTTTAATATCGAAACAGTAATAAAATCTTATGTTATCTGCATTTTTAACACTAAAGAGGTTTGTTTCTATAAAAATCTTACCATCTCTCCTTTCATAGGCGGGTTCTTGTCCGCCGTGATAGACAGGGTAAGGATGTCCGTAGTCAAACAAACTAGCGTTGCTAGGCAACGGGCAGAGGAACGGCGAGGGGTTTAGTAGCAGGTTGGTAGGCGCTCGCTTGGCCTGCGGCGGGAACTCCTCATGGGAACCATTCGACTGGGATGCCTCATAGAACCTGAGAAAAGAGGTAAATTAGAAATAGTTAGAACTGCAAAAGAAAATTGAACTTTATTCATCAGTTCTACTAACTACTGGCCATAGACTAACTATAAAAACCAACGATTGAAAGCTCTATGGACCGTTAATAAATTAATTAATTATGAACAATACAGAAAATCACTGAGATAAAGGAATCTAAAAGATAAAAGACTATTGTTTGATGCCACTTTTAAAGTTATCGGAACTTTATAACAAAAAGAGTTGGAAATTCATTGAATGTACATTATAAATGCTTTTAATACGACAATGGAATCGAAAGACAAAGCTCAAGTTTGCGTTAAATGTTTTGAGAATAGAAATAAATAAGTGTGGTCTAAAATTAAAACGGAAAGCGATTGTCTTTGTTAATGCATAGATGATAGATGGCGCTATGTGGAGTACATCCATCCTTTAAAGATCGCGAGACCTATTAAATTATTCAAACTTTCGTGAGACATTATAATAAACTTACTTAAAAACGGCTAAATACTCACGTATATTCGTCCGGTGGCGGCACTGACTAGTTTCGAGTTGATCGGGGGCCCTTCATCAAAGGGATTGTGACTGTTATTATTTCACGGACGCGGCCCGACGCTCACTTTACTCTCAACTAGTCGGTGCCGCCACCGGATGAATATACGTGAGTGTTTTAGCCGTTTTTTTAGTTTATCGCGAGACCTCTTTTAGTTGAACTGGAAGCAAGCTTAAGAGTTTTATTGAGTCCAGTTTTGTGTTGAGATTTACGCATAACGTAACAAAAAACAAACTACAACTTTTTACAGATTTATTTAAAAACAAAAACCTGCTCATTCTTGTAATATAAACCGTGGTAAAACGGAGTGGGGCAGAACAGCACGCATTGTCTGTGCCGCTGCGTTTGAACTTCGATAGTAATCTATGGCCGCGTTTGGATTGCGTTCAATTCATTATGAATCTGTGCCCCGCTAACGGCTAGCTATTAACACGCGCCAACAAACGATTGTATGTGCTTTTTGTGATAATAGTTTGAATGCATATATAACTTTAGTGTTTATTAATTGCAGTAAAAATAAGCCTAAAGGCCTTTTAACGTAATTTTAGTCATGTAATAAACCCACATTTCGATTTTAAACTGAAAAGCCTTTAATAATCCTGTTAAAATATATAAACAATCAAAGGTTGCTACTTGCTATTATTGTTATGGTATTTTAACTAAAAAATGAAGTAAAAATTTAACGCCTGTTCTTAAACAAAAGCAATTATTATATTATAAGTTTTATGTAGGCGCTAGTAAATAAAAATATTTTCGGGATATATAAAATTATTCATTAACCGTGTACATACATAACAAAAAATTACGTAGACAAACTTGTAAAATTCAAAGTGGAAAAGGCACATGGTGTACGTAGGATCGTTTGGCAAAGTTACGGCAGCGAACTGGTGGTCCCGTGTTCTAATAATTTTGCGGGCGCATAACTCCACGCACATGGGGCCAACGAGTGCTCCCTTCGGAATTTAAAGCTGTGCCGTTGTGCCAAATTGTACGAATGTCAATAAGTTAGGCCTAACAAGGGATATGGTAACGGAAAAGTTGTTATGGCTTGTGATTTATAAAACAACCCACAATAAAGAGTGCTCAATAATTGCTGAATAGTTATTTTTAGGCTTTTGACAGTTATACACTTTAATGTCTTATTTTTCTTGAGAAACAATTATTAGGCAGTGATTTTTATTCATTATTAATCACCCTACTAATGTAAAAATAGCGGAACTCCTACGTCTGATGATTCTTTACCCCTTTTAAAATTAAATTGATAAACACAAGTCCCTAATGACATAGTTATAGGGCAAACTAGAAACTTTCTGTCCGTAGTTTAGATATAGTTGTTAGAGCATATGTCGTGCACGGCTGTGTCTGAGAGGCGCGGTGAACTAGCGCCTGCCGGCTGCCGCGCGGCAATTAGTTGACGATCAAACTTCTGACTGTAGTAATTGCTATTATTTTAGTGACAGGCGTTAATTAGAAATTGAAATTAGTTTTTAGTTTTAAATGAAAGGTAATTTAAATCTATAATGATATATGATAAAACTGGTGGTGGTAATATAATTTATATTCTACGTTGTAATCCGAGATGTCACCAGCACAATGCTAAATAAAATTATTTCAAGTTTTAAAAGAAAAAACAAATTAAATTCCAGACTAATCTTCTCAAAAAATAGTAAATATTAGTTAAGAATAGTTACGATACTATACAATTGAATTCAATTTCAATAACAAGATTCTTTTCTTTAATGAAATCTTCGTATTTGTACTAGGACAGGCAATTTGAGCACAATTGTCCCGCGTCCTCACCCAAACGTCACACGTCACAAACCGCAAAAAACTTTATCCCGCCACCGCGCGATGTGTTTGACAGATAGGGATGTGCTATTTTATTAACTTCGTTTTTCGTTTGCGCTCGTTATAAACATTACATAACGTTATTTATTAGAAGCGTTATTGCAAAATTAATTTATTAAGTGAACATAATATAAAATTTAAATTAATTATGTTATATTCATTATAATTATTTATAATTTAACAAAATAAATTCTATTAATAAATATATCTTATGTTACCTTACGAAAGAACACGTAGGTTTTTAATTATTTTTTGAACTCTACTACGAGTACAAAATATATTTATTTCAAGAAGAAATAAGTTTATGCGTGGGTTACAATATGCCAGTACAGTAGGACAGTAGCGCACAAAATCAGCCTTGGCGTACAAATAATATTGTGTAAACACTAACTGGCGCCAGTGAGTCCATGCAGTCCATGCCAAGCCAGCGATACTGTCCTATGGGATAATGTAATCCACGCATTGTTATATTTTCTTACTGTGAAGTAACACACATAATTATACACAGTTTGTTAGGTGATAAAAATAACAGTTACATTCAACCGTTAACTGCTATATGTCGACCACCATATCGGAGGTGTGAGGTTAACAGTGGCGTGTGTGGGGGAAAGGGGGGGTAACTCGCGAGAGTTCCCGCGGGACAAATTGCCTGTCTAGAACAGTCACCTGCGCCGGACGATTATTGTCCGGCGTACAGCTTTGATATTTGCTTGACGGCTTTTTAAACCTATTCCGGACTACGTTGTTAATGGATTTGTGGTTTAATGGAACTACAAATACGGTGTTTTGCCTCTAGAAACTCTTGGACAGCCAAAATTAATATCTGTCTGAGATCGATTTAGAAATTATTTTAATTACTTTTGATAAGAGTAGAAAAATTACTCAATCGCCCTAAAACCATATACTTTACAAGGGCTTTTGAGAATTATAATTGGTTAAATTTGAAATAAACGCTTTTAACAAAATCCAAAATGGTTTGAGATGGGATCTTAGGATGGAATATCGTTTTTTCTGCTCTAAAACATGTTTTAACTTACGGATCGCTCGCACGTCGTTTGATGGGCTCCATGGGATGTTGGTGTGCGAAGATGTCTGCAGCCTCCCCGCAACCCTCCAGCACGAGGTGTTCATGTCCGCGGATGTACTGGAGAGGTGTCTGCACATACCACAAAAGTTTTATGAGATGTTAGATTAATTCTATGCAGTATACTCAATTGTCAAAAAAAAAATTAGAAAAAAACGTATGGGAAGAGAACCTCCTCCTTTTGCAATTTGCAAATCTTGTCAATCTCTGTCAGCAAAATCGTGAAACCCACTAGCAAATTGTCCTCGAATAAATTTATGAGGCATTTTTACAATATTTTTTCTGTAGTATACCTGTTTGGCTCTTCTGGCGCGCGCGTGCAAGTCTCTCTGCGCGAGAGGCAACAGTGCGCGTAGGAAGCCGGGTACGGAGGCACGCAGTGGATAGTTGGTGCACTCCTGCACGCCCGCTTGGAACTCCTCGATGCTCATAGTGCCCGCCTGGAGGACAAGAAAAACATCTATCATCTATTACCACGTGTTTTAAACAAGACCATTATAACTTTAAAGGTCACTAGCTGTCGCCCACGACAGACGATAAGTAATTTTCTGTTCTTCCAGACTATGTTCTACTTCTATGGGAAATTTCAGCCAAATTTATGCAGTCGTTGTGCAGAAAAATTATTAATATTCATCCATCTAATCTTTCGCGTTTATAATATTAGTAAGCTAGAAGAATAGATAATTAAACCGAAAATGTTCACTTAAATCTGTGGGACAATAACAAATAAATTGATTTATTCTTTCAAGAAAATTGTATGTTTCATTTACGACCGAATCAGAGTACAATATCTTTCACTTACAACAAGATTGAAGATCAACTGGCGCACCCTGTCACCAGTGTCTGCGCTGCCCTCTGGCGCGAACTGCTGCAAAGCAGATAGGAAGCGACGCAGGCGTTGCAGCGCGGGCCTCGCACCTTCACACAGCGGCGGCGATAAGGACTCCGTCGATGACAGCCCTACACCACAGACAAATAAAAACACAGTTAAAATGCGTAATATATAAATGATAAAAAATGCTTGCTAAAAATCGAAATAACGACTGTTGAGTCAAAAAATATATATCCCATCTTTATGGTAGACAAGGAGTTTGTATTATGTTAGATAGGTGGCGTGCTGGCCACTAAAACCTTTGCCTTTTTTTTGAAAATAAAATAAAGACAAAAATATAGAAAAGCGCGGGACGTGTTAACATCGTATTATAGTTAATAGTTTTCGATAAAGTATTCTTAATATGTAAGTAATTTAATTTTGTGATTTAAAAAAAGTAATAAACGTATATTGACAGTCGCGCTGTTTTTAATTTGTACAACGATCTTATAAACTACGAATTACTGCAAGAGATCTGTCATTTATGTTATTATTACTGGCTGTAACTCTTTGTATGTATATTTTTTTTAATCACCGAACAAAAGAGAATTCATAAAAGATAGATATCGTCAGTACATTATCTGTGTCCCAACAGGTATGGTATAGTTAACATATCAAGTATAGGTTATGAACTGACCAGTTGTACCGTTATTCTGTGGGCTGGCGGGGCCTGGAGTCGGTGATACTCTGATCTCCTCTTGTTCAGGGGAACGTCTCTCTTTACTCGTCGTAGCTGCAACAAACATACAGTTTACATTGAGGAAAACATGTTGGCTACAACTTATACTTTTAAATTAGCAAATTATCTATGGTTCAGAGGGGTTAGACAAAGTGTATTCGCTCCGAAGCGATTCCACAACGAACTTCAAAAATGTATAGAACTGACAATTACTTTCGATAAGTCGGTAGTCGATATGAAGATAAGTAATTGTCGCGCCATAGTTTCATACAATTTTGAAGTTCGCTGTGGAATCGCTTCGAAGTGCTATCACTTTGTCTAACCCAGCAGATATTGACTTTATTTCATTTCAAGATTAAAAGATTATATAATAGCGTTATCTATTTATTACAAAGTAGCTGCCAGTAAATCTGTCATAGTGGAATTACAAAAGAAAACTTAGTAAGTAACCCATGTGTTCTTGCATACTGTGCTGTACATCTAAGCCACATTTCAGCAAGATCCGTTGAGCCGTTCTAGACATACCTTCTAACAAACATCCGCATTTATAATATTAGTAAGATATATAAGCTATTGGAGTTGTATGAAGTAGAGTTTAAGTCTACGAAATAATAACAATATCGTATAAATTTAATAGAATCCTCTCTATTCGTTCGAGAACAAGCATTGTATATGGAAGTTGGATCGTGTATAAACAGCTGGTCGCATGCGGCGGCACGCAGCCTATCCCGCGCGTTTGCTTTGCGAGCTTTTACTGTGCGGCTATAGATATAGCGGAAACGTAAACTGAAGCGATTCGATGAGCAAGCATCGACGCTAGACAATGTAACAATCGAATTTCGATATCGCTAGTGGAATCGACGAACGTACGTGTACGTGATATATCAAAAGTAATAGTCACTTCCGTATTGACTTTTCGATTAGCAGCATTGCTTATTAAATGTGACTTTATTAGCCTCTCTGCGCGTCTAGAAAGATCTGGTTAGTACGATATTTATTTTATTACTTCTTCTTCTATACATAATTTTTTTTTTCTCATTAGACTTACGAGTTAAATACTTGTTTATTATTGAAGTGTACACAGGATAAATTAAAAGTACTGTAGTGTTTTGTTTTATCGTAACTATTATAATTGTTAAATTGTTTGTTATGTAAACTATATGTTGATGAATCGCTTATTTTTGCGAATGTAGGTGACTGAACATTATTCGTTATATATCTGTCCGATTTCTTCTTCTTCTCCTTTCTCAGCTGTAAGTCGCCCACTGCTGGGCATAGGCCTCCCCCAAAGATCGCCACGATGACCGGTCCTGTGCTACCTGCATCCAGGTCGCTCCCGCAATCTTGACTAGGTCATCGGTCTCTCTTGCGGGAGGCTTGCCCACGCTTCGTCGACCTGTTCGACTTAAAGCTATCTAAAATCTGTATAATACCATAATAAGACAATATCGTATATGTTTTAACTAGCAGTTGTTGTTTCAGATATATTCCTTTAAAGATAATAAGGTATAATTTGATCGATTGGATTATATTTTTAAAATAAATAAATTCTCATAAAAACGAATCTAAAATGAAATCTAAATCATAATGCAAATCCTAAACCGTGCGCATGATATTTTCCGATTTGATACAACACAAACAGCGCGTGTCCGCGCCTCCGCCACACTCATCTTGATGTTTACACAGGCCGGCAGCGATTTACCTCAGGCCATCACAACAGCGGTTTTGTAGAGATTTTCACACTCCTATTTTCATCACTTACAACATTATGCTGTTTACAGTCAACGTACAACTACTACATAGACGCGTCAATCTCAATTTACGGAAATAGTCGTAGTATTATTAATATTTAAAATGTCGGCGTTTTTTCAATTTAAAAAAAAATAAAATAATAAACTAAAGATATAAACAAAGGATTTGTGAAATTAAAAATATTAAATCCAAAAAAAAAATATTTTTGTGTAAAACGCTGTTTTCATGGCCACACAAATAATATATAATATAGTGTTTATATGATCATAAATAAGCTTTTATTCATGAGTGTGATTAGCTCATACAATCATTACTCACATTTATTTATCATAATTATTTTATATGTATTCATTCCACTGATGAACCATACAAGATCAGAAATATATGGAGTTATTCTAGAAGTTTCTGTTATAGCAAAGCTGCTTATTTAACTATTACCAGCTGTCGGCCGCGACTTCGTCCGCGTGGATATATAAAAAAAAACTTAATTAGTGTCAGCCATCCATCCATCCACATCACATCCATCTAAACATTTGCATTTATAATATTAGTAAGTTAAACAAAAAGCAGCTCTTCAAGGCATAAATTGAAAAAAAAAGAATAAATAGTATCCTATGTCCGTCTCCTGGCTCTAAGCTAACTCCTCACCAATTTTCAACCATATCGGTAAAGTCGTTCTTGAGTTATAAATAGTGTAACTAACACGACTTTCTTTTATATATATAGATTTATGCTTATAAAATTATTATGAACAGTATCAATTAAACGGTATAATTCAACACATCAGTTTCTACAAAAATAATTGCAAAAACGTAACACACAACAATTGTTAACGAAAGTACAAAACGCTGTCTTTTAATCAATTTCCATCGCCAAATTTCATCGTTTCCATCTCGATGGCTGGCATTTCACAATGACGAGATTTTGGTGTAACTTTTTGCCTCGCACAGCCGCGTTGTAGAATACCCTGTCCTCAGCGGTATTTCCAAACAGTTACGACTTAGGGGCCTTCAAGAAAAGAGCGTACACCTTCCTTAAAGGCCGGCAACGCATCTGCGGTTCCTCTGGCGTTGCGGATGTCCATAGGCGCCGGATCAAATAATATTAGGCGATTCATTGCTCGTTTGCCCCCTTCTATAAAAAAAACGTTCCTCCATTAGTTTCTGAGACCAAAATATCTATATAAAACATATCGTCATCCCTGTCATTATCTTTGACAAAGTAGAGATAACAATATGTTTCATCCGCGATTAATTGCTTATCTATGATATATTTTTCTTTTCAAATTTCTTAGTTATTTCCTAATGATGTGAACTCCGGAGCCATGTCTTTGAAGTATTTCTCAGCACAATATATAAAGTGGCGAGCCGCGCTGCGCCTGACAGAATAAATAAAAGTTTTGTCGAAAACGCTAGTGGTGTGCCGTCGACACCAGACTACAGTATGCCATAGCGTGGCGACGTATTAGCTAGAAAAATATATCGATAAAAAACAACCAGTTACGTTAATCTTTCAAATATTGTCAGTAACATTAATAAAGGACACTGTAGAAAGACTTTCAGGAAGATTATACTCGCAGCAACGTCCACAACGAGTAATGTTCCAATGACAGAAACCTGTGCATATTTAAAAATATCACCAGGAAAGGTAATTTTTAAAGGTAGTTTTCAAACAATATGAGTATCGTTACTTTTAAATAACTTAACATAAGTACTATCGACACATATCGATAGTTGATACATCGAATGCGTACATCACTGTACGTATAGTCCTGCGTATGACAGGCGACACCTCGGAGCCCTAAGCCCGGAGACCGGAGTCGCGGCCGCGCTTTCATCTCACAAATTACTGCCGGATATTGTTAATGATATCATTTATTCTACAACTATTTTATGACACACCTCACATGTGTCATTGTATTGTAAAAATGACACACATCTAATTATTCAACTGTCGAATTTACGAAAACATAATGGTTCTTTAAAAAAACTAGAAATAAGTCACAATTATTTGTGACGATTTCATAGTCATTAACAAATTTTATATCAAAACTAGCTGTCGCTCGAGACTCCTTCCGCTATTGAATAAAAAACATAATTAGTAGCCTATGTGTTCTATGCTAGAGCATGTAGACATCTATGCCAAATTTCAGCGACAACCATGCAACCATTCTTTTTTTTCAGAGTGGAATGCTTTATGCATACTCCGCGCCCCGGGGGGGACGCGGTAGTTATGTGGGATTCTCTACTAAACCCCTCTGTTCCTCCTACGCATCTTGGCGAGGCCAGGGGCACGCTTGCGCTTTCGTCCGCGACAACCATGCAACCGTTCTGGAGATACCTTCAAACAAACGTCCATCCATTTATCCATCCTAACATTCGCATTTATAATATTAGTTAGGATTTGTGCAGCGCCCCCTATCGGGGGTAAAGTATATCAAAAATCATACCAATTATGACATAATTGACGATGACGATGCTAAGGGAATTCTCACAACACACGTGCTATGCTCACAGGTATTTTAGGAAAAACCAGTAAATTCAATCGTTTTTTTTAAACTGTAAAGCTTTATGAATGTAGGTTTTTTTACCGTATATGTCGTATAATATATAATATTACGTACTTACATTATTTCTACCCCTAGGGGGTAAATGTAGAGAACCACGTATGTTATCTAAAAGGTAATCAGTCAAATGTATCATTAATAACGTAATTAAACAAAATTGACATAAATATATTCATAGTTTTTTTTCCAATCAACACTTTCGTGACTAAAAACGATTAGAGTAAAAAAACAAACAAGCTTTTTACAAATATTTTTCTATCATTTTATAGTTTATTTTCGTATTTATTTTGAAAGTTGTTATAAAATTAAAAAGATACGTAAATAATTCTAAAATCCAAGCAAAAAATTACGTAGTAATCTTTTAACGAGAAGTCAAGGATTTAAATTTCCATCTAGAATCGAATACATTTGTATTCGATTCTAGATCAACGTCAAAATGGTTAAAATGAAATAGGCACAAAATGTTACGTCTTTTAGCCAGTCCATTTATGTAGTCAGTGATGAGATAGTAGCGGCTCTCATCAGGCCAAATATTTTGACTATAATTACTTTATGAACGTTATTATTTGGTTACTAATCGAACCTAAGCCAAACTCTAAAGACTACAAAGCTATACCAGAGTACTGGGGTAACAAGATTTATGTGTTGACAAGCAGGAATAAGCATCATAAATCAGTTTGGGCCCAGTGTAGAGCTCTTCTCACGAGTGGCGCCATCTAGCGAACTGTCATCTGCCTGCGTATATACGAAAGGGGCTTTCATTTTTCGATTCAACGTATTCAATTTAAAAATCATGGAATTAAACGGAAAATAAAAATAATTGCAAAATATATTTGTGACTTGAAAAAAAAAATTATAATATTTTAAAGTCGAAAATCTTAATAATATTAATGCGAATTTTTGGATGTATGGATGAATATTTTTAGAAAGTATAACGGCTGTATGGATATCGCTGAAATTAGGCACAGTTGTAGAACATAGTTTGAAAAAACATTGGCTACTAATTAGGTATTTTTAATTCTGCGCAGTCGGAGTCACGGGCGACCACTAGTGAAAAATAAATGTTTTACAAATAAATCATAACACTACAATTAGTGGTTGAGCATTGATTTTTAAATGACACATAGAAAATGATTTAAAAATGTAAGGAAAATGACGGAGTAGCAAATGTATTGGACAAGTTAATAACACGTGAACGCCAGGAGGCGGGCTTCATACAATATTCATAACTAGGCCATAGACAAACAACACATAGATTATAAACCATAGACAATTTAATTTTTTTATGTAAAAAGTAGTAAAAAGTAAAGAGTTTTCTGCCACAGATGACCCAAGTTTAAATTAGGCTCTACACGTGACTCTAAAAAATAATTTTCTTTTTTAACAATATTAAATTTTGCACAAACGTTTAGTTATTACCTACTGCCGACAAACCAGTACAAAAACATAGCCATCTCTTTTCTCTCTTTAAAAGAAACAGAGATTTTGGACTTAAAAATCAACGATAAAACAAATATTAATAACTAGCTATCGACCGCGATTCCGTGCGCACGGAATTACAAAACTTAATAAGTCGCCTATGTCTTCTCCCAAAGTATCTTCTACATCTATGTATGTATGTCTTTCAGCGAAATCCATGCAACCGTTCTAGAAATACGTAATAACAAACATCTATACATCCAAACATTCGGATTTATAATATTAGTAAGATTCACCACTGAATACTAGAGGTGCCACAAACTAAGGTATATACCCCAGTAATCGATGACAAGAAGGGTGGTACCCGAGAACAAACACAGTGAATTATAAAGCGCGGGAAATAACAGCTGTTACTGACCACTAACTGGCGATGGTGTCGAGTTTTTTTTATTTTTCGATATTACTTACCTCTGATGACGATGATGATGATGGTTTTGATATAGCTAAAAGACTTCGCCTCGGAAACAAACTAGGTATCTTACTAATATTATAAATGCGAATGTTTAGATGGATGGATTGATGGATGTTTGTATGAAGGTATCTCCAAAACGGCTGAACGGATCTCGATGAAATTTGGCATACATATAGAACATAGTCTAGTAGAACACAAAGGCTATTTGTGTTTGTTTTTTACTCCGAGCGGACGAAGTCGCGGGCGACAGCTAGTAGTTTGATAATTCTTCGGATACTAATTACTTTAAAATTAATTGTTTGTTTTTAATCAATAGATCCTTCGTCTGTTGTAGCCAATAAATGTATTAAATAGATAAGAAATCTTCCCTTTCTGTTCTGTATAGAGGTAAATAATATACTAATTGTATATAACAGCAATATTCTGTCTTCGTGAGGAATAAACGTTCAGAACCATTCATTCGTTGCAAATACACCGCTCTTTATAGATATGGTCGTCATTGAATTAACTGGAACTAGAAGTGGCTTATGATGGTCGAGCGTAGTTATTAATACAAGTAATTGCGGCAATATAATTTAAATTGAAATACTAATAACAATATGAGAGTAGTTGACAAAAGATTAGTATTTTTTAATATCCATTTCCACTTTATTTTGTTTTAAAAACAACGACGTGAAAAATTTACATACACAGAGGCTAATTTAATAAGGTTTTTTACCTCAGTTACGGTCATGCAAAGATAATTAGTGCATATCAATGTTTAATTCTAATTCCGACTATGTCACATCCAATAGTCGTATATCAGTGTAGTTGAATCTCCGTGCCTCAGTCCGCTATCGCTAGATTACGATCGACAGTTGCGGCGTTCCCACCGCGCTCTGCCCACGCCCAGCTCACAGCCCACAGCTCAGCCCGCGGGAAACCGGCCGCAAATCCACACGGATTCAACCTACATGTTTACCTTTCCATCATGTGATCTTACACGAATTCAGATGTAGATTTTTATGTAGATTGTTAAGGTGCTAACTGTGGACCTAGAATGAATAATTGTGACAAACACACACTAAAATATCATAATAATTAAGACGAAGTTGACGAAGTAAATATTCCTGCTAGGCCTAACTTGTCCTTTAGTCTATAACATATTAGTAGTCCCATATTAGACCGCTTTGGTAGAATATTTCTGACATAGACATAGCAAGGAACCAATAGCCAAGTGGAACGTAATAGATTTATTAACGAAAACAGAGGTTCCAAGTAAGATTCAAGTTAGCTCAAGCCTTGCTACTAAAATGTACGATATTTGAACTTACATTTCCGGCGATCAGTGGTGCTGGGCTGGTAATCTTTGTCAGGAACTTCTTCCTTCACTTTAGCTTCCATCTGCAACAAACAAGCACTGACTTAGTCTAAAATATAAACATACTAGCTGTCGCCCGCGACTCCGTTCGCGCACAATTAAAAGATCAACAATTGCGATAAAAACTACCCTATCTCCCAAGTTGTACCAAATAACAGATGCCTACAAAATTTGATAAGTATTGGTTCAGTAGTTTCGGAGTTTATCATGAACATACATCGTGACCAGAATTTTTTATGTATATTATCATTCGGCAGTTCTGAGCTTGCTGTAAAATGTAATCGACACAGGATTGTGCCCTATACAATCCTGTGTCGATAAGGGTAGGATAGGTAAGTCGACGAGAAAATACGCATTTTTGACCTATTACTTTTTCGTAGAAGACTTAATAAATCAAACAAAAGAGAATAGAAAGACTCCTCGTCTATACTATGTCCGGATTGTCGCAATGAGGCAAAAATATTCATTTTTTCCGGTAACCTTAGCTTTATAGGCTGCCCACACACGACTACACCGGTGTAATTTATAACAGTAACATGTGAAAAGTTTGCAAACATGTAAACATGTGCAAATGTAATTTCTTTCATTCCTTTCGGATCTCTCGACGTCCGGCCATACCTCAGGGTCGACCCACGCTGGTCTTTATTTGCAGTAACATAGCAGGGGCGGTGTTGACAGACACCTGCGCTATGCGGACACTGGTCAGTGTTGCTGGAGGGAAATATTTTAATGGAGCGCTCGATAACACGAGCCAGGCGAGTATAGACTAACTATTGACAGAGATAACCTAAAAAATTAAATAAACTATACTAATTCTTCCAAGAATGCATGCCTTTGTACAACACTAGGTGAAGTTTTAAGCGTGAAGTAAAATTTCAAGTAAATAACGAAAACTTTTAGTAATTTTTTATTATAAAAACAGATTTTGGATAAATTACATCTAATTTTAGTTCTTCTTCTTGTAGTTATTATAAGAATCTTTTATTAAACATTATTAATCGTATATATTTAATGTCAATCTCTATATATAGCTGCTCTGTACATGTGCAAGCGTCTGGGGGTCGTCAGATCTGACGGCGCGGTCAAGTACGCAGAAAGCTACAATATACACGTCTGATTATATACAGCCCACTACAGTTCAGTATAACCAGTGATATGAGATTGAGGTTTAGGAAGAATGTTACATTTCTGCAGCTATTAACTTAGCTAACTTCTGTAGGAACTAACTGACGATTCCGTCCTCGCGGATTTAAAAAAAACTTATATATTTGCAGTCTAAACATGTTCTACATCTATGCCAAATTTTAACGAGATCTATGCAGCGGTTCTAGAGATACTTTCTAACAAACATCTATCCATTCATGCATCCAAACATTCGCATTTATAATATTAGTAAGATTGTGAATGTAACTGTGTGAAAAATTAAAAAAGCAAGTCAAAGGCATAAACTCTATATTATTATACTGTAATTTGGCATTTGGATTAAATGCACTGTATTTTCGAAAGACCAATAACTACTGCCTGACTATACTGTTAACATTTAAAATAAAACAAAAGTTAAAAAAAATCTACCCAACATTTTAAGCCGGAATTGAACAAAAGTTAGTTTTAGAATACTAAAAATTAAGTTTCTTTCGATTTTCATAACTTGAGCTTAGAACAAAGGGGTAGTTTCGGCGGGCGTTCCCGGAGCGCTGGGGTTGGCTAGGGGTGTGGGGTGGTAACAGGTGTTGAGCCAGGTGCCGGCAACGAATACAATTTTTACTTCGGCACGTAATTGCAAAGAGCGGGTGCGGTGCGCGGTCGCTACTCTGATGTATTGAAACTATACGTCGTTAGTTGAAATATAAAAAAATAGTGTAGTTAATCTCAGATATGTTTTACTAAATTAGCTCTTACGATTCCGTCTGCGAGGATGAGAAACTTAATTATTAGCCGATGTGTTCTTCCAGGGTATGTTCTTGATTTACGCCATATTTCATCGAGATCCATGCAGCCGTTCTAGAGATACCTTCATACAAACATCCAGAAATCCAAACATTCGCATTTATATTAGATTTAATTAGACTTTGTATTTTGAAGCTGATTTAGAATTAATATTGTGACAAAGGTGTAGTATGTTAATGTTAATCTGGATGAACACAGGCTACTAATAAAGATTTTTTAAATTCCACCCACCCGGAGTCGTTGGCGACAGCTAGTATGTAAATAATTCTAATTTACTATCTGTGTTTTATTTAAAGTCCCGATAAAAGTTTTCCGATTCAGGAGATTATCACGAGCTTTTGCTGAAACATTGACAATAATTTTGGCAATTGTTTTGTTTCTTTCTTAAGTAATGTTGTTAAAAACAATTTTATTTCACAAATGAATGATATTCAACGTTAACAATTATACAGAAATAACTAAAATCTGTGTCCTAAATAAGTAGAACAAATGTTAGGATCTGCAGCAACTCACACAATCTAGGCCTAGCTCTCAATCTGGACTGACGATGGATTTTACAAATGCAACTTTAAGGCGCGTACACATAGAGTTAATCATTAAGACTATTAAATTCATAATTTGTAAATTACTTAATGTAATTATGAAATACTTTATTCTTACTGAAATTAGTAGCCTATGTGTTCATCCAGGATAAATTTCAGCGAGATCCATACAGCCGATCCGGAGATACATTGTAACAAACATCCATGTATCCATCCAAACATTCGCATTTATTATATTAGTAAGATGTTTGAATAGTTTAGGTGACATATTTTTTAGAAGTGTCACCGTGAAAGACTACCTTAACAAGGAAAAAAATTACCACTGTACCAAATTGTCAAAATTCTGTACTCAATAAATAAAGACTGTGGAAATTGACGCGTAATTATAACCAAATGCTCATACAACTAGTGTGAACATGCCCTTACACTCAGTTTCATAAATAGCGTCCGCCCGCGCACCATATGGCCCGCACGTGCTGAACGTACACTGTGCGTCACATCCGGACAGATACCACCACTTCCGGACAACTCAAGGTTACCATAGACCATTGGTAGTTCAACCCTGGATTAGGGGGTGCTAGGATCGGAGGCCCACTAAACTGTTATTGATATGGACTGATTAACTAACTATCCTTTAGAATGTTAAACCTATTTTGTTACAGCAATAAGAACTTCATTCTAAACAATTTATATAAATTAAATCAAATAAATAAAGGAAGGGAAAATACTTGAAAGATAAAAGCTGGTGTTGGGACATAAAACATCGATCAGTTTAGTGATACAGTACAGTTCATTTGAAAAGGGATTATTCAATTTACTAAACTGTATTTGGGTCATTGTAAAATAGATTATTTGGGAGTATCCTGGATGCGGGTAGCACAGGACCGATTATCATGGGAATCTTTGGGGGAAGGTCTATGCCCAGCAGTGGACATCTCATGGCTGAACAAACAAGCAAACAAAAGAACATTAAATTTCTGTTAATTATTACTATAAATGCGAATGTTTTAATGGATAGCTGTTAGTTACAGGTATCTCCGGAACGTCTCAACGGATCTTGATGTAATTTTACACAAATATAGAACATAATCTGGAAGAACATATAGGCTACTCATTAAAAAAAATTCTTATTCCGTGCCGGTCGGAGTCTCGGGTGACAGCCAGTTGTTAATAATGTGAGTTTAATCAAAGTGATACTTTTAGTGGTCTGGTTGTTTTACTACTTGTATGTTAACTCTATGTTTTTAACAATGCAATATCGTACAATATTTGATATTCCGTAAGGAATTCCAACTGGCATTAATACGGGAAAGATTGGTGCCGCAATCTGTCGCCAGATGGCGCTGCGAAACGGGTGTCGATAAATGCCTTTGTTATACAAATATCACGCCTGTATGGTAGAGGTGTAGACAGAGTATATAAAGAAATGTATTTAGTTTACTTCAAATATCCAATTTCTATTTATCGACTATTCGCACTAAAGTACGTAAAGTGCTGAAAAAAAAGGTTAGTAATAAAAAAGATAGAAGAATAAAGAAAAAAGAAAAAGATAATAATAAACTTAAGTTGTTTATGTGTCGTTGGCATTTTCTTTTAATAATTAAGAAACTTTTCCATTGTTTTTCGTAATAACGCACGTTTATTAACGCGCTAATTCAAAACTATAATAACATTAAACTAATTAAGACCTTATTCCAATAGCATAAAGTATAATTTACGTTAATTAACGCTACTACCGTCTAGGTCTCAAAGTAAATACCATTAATCTGCAGCTGAAAATCCAAAATTATCCTGATATATATATAAAGGTCTGTTTGTTTGTCCGTGTTTGGACAGATTGCGCGGCCGCCGGCCAGCTGGGCCCCCGTGTTATGTTTGGAAACGTATTTATTGTTTATTCTGTGAGAGAAACGTTTTTAATCCTAGCCAGCTTCGGCTGACGGGTGATTTGTGCCCGTGATACTTTACAAATGTTCAATGCAATTTTAGTGCGAATGTTTGCTTTTTTCTCGATAAACTGCTCATAGTTTTAGTGAAAATAATTAGAAGACCAATTTATCCTTAACCCTTAATTCGATTTATAGCAAAAAAACTGTTTTTTTTTAGTAAAGTCATACTTACGTAATTTTCTCTAAACTAGTTCAGTACATTTTTTTTAATTAGTTGTTCGTCACACTGAACACCATCGAATTAGGGTTAATTGTTTTGAATTATGTTTTTTTTAATAAACAATAAATATTGTTAAAAATTACCATTGATTTTTGAGACCAAAATATCTGTATAAAACGTTTAATGAAGATTTCGATCTCAGAAACCCATATTAAGTTACATAATATTTATATCTCGACATCTAAAAAAAATAATTGATTTTATTTCAATGCAAAAATCTAATAATACGTAGCAATACGTAACTCTTGCTACGATACCTTACGTAGACGCTACGCTTCTAAACCTTTGCTACGACATTGCTACGCAGCGTAGCTACAATATTATAATTTTTTATATATTATATAAAATTTTAACTTAAAATACTGAAATATTGTAACAATTATGTAAGGCATTTAATTTTCTATGTGCTCTTTCTATTTATATAATTTTTAATATAATAAAAAGTTTGTTACACATTAAAACACTACGTAGGCTTTACGTAGGCTTATCAAAATGTTCCTTTCATTTGTGTATAGGACAGATGGCAGTTCCCACGCCGGGACTCCCCGGTATGCAAATCTTACGCCACATCTTCGCTTCGTTTTAGCCTAACCTAACAACACTCAATAGCTCTACTGAAATATAAACTCTATTCATAGTACCTTTAAGGTTCTATTTTGTGAGTTAACTATTATGTGTTTATAACACGTGACGTGTTTCCCGTCCTGATGATATTCCTGTTTTGTTAGGACGAAGTGTTTCTCTTGATAGAGCACGAATATATAATGTTATGTAATGTGAAGGTTGTACGTATCGTATTATATTACAGTCTTACAAAACCTGTCACATTTATACGTCAAAATAAAATTAATGACAACGCTAAAGCTCAGAATACTTTAACTTTAACAACTCGAATTGATAGTTAATTAAATTATCAACATGGTAGACTAACAGTTAATCTTACTAATATTATAAATGCGAATGTTTGGATGTATAGATGTTTATTAGAAGATATCTAAAGAAAGGTTCAATGTATCTTGCTGAAATTTGGTATATATGTAGAACATAGTCTGATAGAACACATAAGAATAAAGATTTTTTTTAACTACGCGCGGACGAAGTTGCGGGCTACAGCTAGTAATATTTATAAATCTACGCTTATAGCGTTAACCCTATATAGTGTGAGATAAAGACAGATAATAATGGTGGATGGCACTAGTTTTTAATAGTAACAAATAAAGTATACAAAAATAATTTCTTTTGTTATAAATCTTGCGCAGTAATGTATCGAAAGTGTTTACGCGGTGGCGCCACGTGCTACCTCCCTGCTACCCTTGCCACCCCTCCACAGCGATAGCTTAACGTTTGGCGTTACGCGTTTTATAGTGCCTCTTTTAGTGTTCTTGCAAACACGAATGCATCGGGGTAAACGATAAATCGAAGTGTTTAAAAATTGCAAAAGATAAAAATGGAACGGTTAAAATCGTTGAATGATTAAAGCAGAGAAACTTCGGTTTTAGAAGAGTTTTTTTTGTTAATTATTTACTTTATGTTTATGTACGACAGTACCTCTTATTATATATAAATGTATTCATCTTTGCTATTAAAAATGGTGCGTTATTAAGAATAGTTAACTACTTTTATCACCACGAATCTGGCAATACCATGAAACAAGTCCATGTACCCAAACCTTTACACTGACTTACGACTTTAATTGTGTACCGATATTGTAGTATACATGCGTAGTTATGTTAACAGTCGGAGAGTTCGCGGCTGGTGCAGCGCGGCGATGTATGCGGAGCAAAACAATGCGCTCGTTGGTCGCGCGCCAGGCGCGGCGGCAGGTGCGCGCGACGGCCGACGGCAGAAATTTTAATGAATGTCGCCAATGAAAAATGTGCACTGGATATGACTTCTTTGTTAAATTGACTGAACTGGAAAATACACTTATTATTAATTAATGTCAATCCTTATTTTATATTGTGTATTTATATGCTTATTTTAATATATTTAAATTATTCCAAATCCAGTTATTTTTATACGATTCTTAATTTTGTTACCCATTACTTTTACTGGTTTGTATAAAATAACTTTCCTGTTTCTATAATTTATTTTTTTGAATTATTCATTGATTAAAACAGAATACATTCTTTAAAAATCACAACGGTCTAATTACAGTTAATTATTCCTTAAAAATTGATTAAAATAACTACACCCAAGCCACATTCAGTATCCGTAGAGCATAGTGGACGACCATATGCCGCCCGTTGGCGTGTTATATGGATTTTCATTTAGGAAATCGTATAATATTACGGCGCTTAGCTCCGGCCTCCAAGCCAGCAGCCAGCAGCCAGCCGGCGCGGCGTGTCGCGTTGCTAATGTGAATTTTTATGCTTAATTTTTTGAAATTACCCGCCCCCAAGTGTTACAGACGATTTATTGTTCAACGTACTAGAGGTGACCGCTGCTCTGCTTGTGGCGAAATTGTAAATGTAGACTTCCATTGCCGTGACACTTTTATTAGTACTTGTTACCTTCATTTCCGATATCCAAAATGCTTATTGAACATTAATCAATGGATACGGTTGCTCTATTGACTTTGTTATATAAATAGATGTTAGAATGGATGTCACAATTAGATTCCTGACTAGTGTAGTAACCATACCTCTCTTGCAGATGGTTATGTTGCATTAATATAATAACAGTATAGTTAAGATTCAAAGTATTGCACTTGAATCAGCGGTAGATTATACTTATTGTCATCCTTTACATTGAAAAAGGGTGGGAAGGGAAACAGGACTAAATTAGGCCTCCACGACGCACATTCATCAGACGAAACGCGGAATTGCTTCCACTTGACGCCTGTCTTCTGTGTGGTCGTGGTATTTCACCGGGCGAGCCGGGCCGATTCGTGCGAAGATGTTAAAGCGGGCTCTACCACTGTTATTGGCATAAACAAAGACCATAGGTATTAGGAAAAGTATTTTCAGAGCCGAAACATATTGATTAACAATTCCTTTTTGTAATGTACAGTCTGACAGTCATGGGCTCTTATTATATAAGGCTTCGTGGTTATATCGTACGGTCATTTAATAGCAATTGCAATTGTAAAGCTTATTTTAACTCATACTCATAACTCATCATCAGCTCACTATACGTCTCCACCGAGGGGCTCGGAGCCTACCCTATGTTAAGGGTGATTAGGCCATAGTCAACCACGCTGTCCAAGTGCGGGTTGCTTGACTTCACACATATCTTTGAATTTCTTCTCAGATATGTGCAGGTTGCATCATGATGTTTTTCCTTCACCGTAAGAACGTCGGATAAATGTACATATGTAAATCGGAAATCTAAAAACACATTGGTACATGGCGGGATTCGAACCCGGGACCTGCAGATTGCAAGTCAAATGCTTGACTACTGAGCCACCGACGTAATTTGTAAACGACGTAATAATTATTTTACAAACTTATAAATTTTATTTTTATTTCACATAAACAATACGAGTACTTTATATTAATCTATTTATTATGTATTTTTCGAAACAAATGACCAAAGTAATAACTGTAAGGAAACATTTCCTGGTACAAACTTTATAAACCCTTGTTATGTTATTCACAAAAACAAAAAGGACCTGTCGAATGTACGGAGTATCAACGAAACCCGGATTTACGAATGCCCGCGGGACTAAACTTGAGAACGAATAACTTTCCATGACGTGTTTTAAATTTGCTCAAAAATTTATTAATCTGGACGTGCGTTTGACATTAATAAAGAATAAAAAAACTTAATTCTAAAAAGCCTCGATGGAGATTAAAGATAAATGAATAATTTATTAAAGTATTCAAAATTCATTGATTAAAAAGTATATGTGTAAGTTAAGTTATTAAGGCTATGGTAGCTCTGTCTACCCCTATAATGTAACAAGCGTGATCATTAGCATCTACGTCGTGCTAAACACTTTCTGAGCCGGCCACCTTTTTCTCAAACATCGATAATTGTAATCCTTTGGCCCCCGCACGGGGGTGCCCCTGGGGCTGTAGGGGGTTGCTGGAGGGTGTTGGAGGAGGTTGGGGGGCAACATCTGCGCAGGCAATCCCTCGCAGCCGGCCTGTCAACCGCAGCCTCCGGACCGCGCTTTATTTATCTGAAGCGGCCAAATTGATTCGTTTGATATGTGCCCGTGTTATTTCAGTTTTTTGAATGTTTGAATTAAAATCTTCATGTCATATGAAGGTTATTACTAGGAATCTTACTAATATTATAAATGCAAAGTTTAGATGGATTGTTTCTAAGTTATCTCCGGAAAGGTTCAACGGATCTCGATAAAATTTGACATAGATATAGAACATAGTCTGGAAGAACACATAGGCTTCATCAGAATAAAGAAATTAAAAAAAATAGCCTCGCAAGAGATTCAAAAAAAGGAAAGCACAATTCGCCATTGTTTTGTGAAAATAAAATGATAAATTTTAATTTTGTCATTAATATCTAACTTGCAATTATAATTGCATCACGAATTTATCCTTTTTATCAAATACTTAAATCCATTTTCTTTGACGTATTTAGTACCATTCCCCACCGGATTAATTCAACCAGAAATACATGACAAGCTCAATCCTTATAGAGAAAGGCCTAATGAAACAATTGAGAAATTAGTCTACTCGTCATGGAAGTATTAGGACTAAAATTCAAGTAAACTCATGCAACGTGTACACGCAGCGTTCATGAGTCGACAGAGTTCGTTAGATGTTGAGCTATTATTACGGGCAACACTGAACCGTTTCTCTTTGGCTTTTTATGATTGTTTGCGCTTGTAAAAGTCGCAAGTTTGATAAAAAGCAAACTCTACCATCGTTCAGGCTACTAAAAAATATTTCTGGTTAACCTAAAAATTGCAATGCAATTTTTTATTTCTAAAGATTACTGCATATCGGTCGATAATTATTAATTATTGTTGAAAAATTATAATTACTGTTTGATGAAGATTAAAATGATTGTTATTTACTTTGTTCAAGCGCTCACGAAATTACTAGAATTGAAATTCATTTAATCCATTTGTAAGCTGAATCGACAAATTCAAACGCCGTATTTGTAAGTAGTTGAAGCCAATAAAACTTTCACCTGAATCCAATTAAAAAGCAAACTTGCCGCCATTTTGGTTAACAATTTCCCGCCAAAATATCTGTCATCGAAGTTTGAATCCTGTGAATATTTAGCTGAAACTGGTTAAAACTGGTTTAGCGCGGGTTGGCGGGGTGTCGGGGGGCGCGCGGGAGGGGTAATGGAGCTGTCAGTAGCACCCGCGGCTCCGACACTCGAGTTGCAGGAGGCAGGCGGCAGGATTACAGGTCACCATCAGGAGCAAGAGGCGCCTTTTGAATTTCATGAAATTGATGGTGAACTGTCAAAGGGTGAAGTCAATATTTTAATTTGGTTATAATTTGTCACTAACTATTGTTAGTACCAAATTACTTAAGTATGTAGGTAATTCTACCCAGTCCAATAATAACTCAAAATATTTAACACTTTTTTGATGGTTAAAAAAAGACTTCTGTGAATGTATAGAAAGCACTCGTAGAAACGTATATTTTATTTATACAAACAGCAGTTATGTAAAACAAAAACGTTAATTTAATTAACTGGCAACACTTTAAACTTAACCTTAAAATCTAACCAACGAAAACTGTCAGCGTTTTAATGAAACGCCCCCACCTGTGAATTTCTCACGGCACATTATCTAGGCACGGCCCACCATTCCCGCCAGTTTACTTGATTGGATTGCTTTTAATCAAAGTTTTGCTTCCCGCGCGTTTGCAGTTGACAGCTCGATTATGGCGCCAACCCGCCAACCCGCCACGCCAGCGCTACACACGAGATTATGAGCAAAAACTGTGTCGATGTCACTGGCAACTTGTAATGTCGAGCTTTGAGGTTAAATTGAAATTTAAAAATATAACAAGAATTAAAATATACAAGCAGACTTTTGCTCTACATTTAAAGTTATGTATTGGTGTGCGGCATTAATGGGTTAAATTTTAGGGTTTTAAAAAACAAATTAAAAAACTAGTCTATGATATGACATATACCAGAAAAGATTATGAAATAATTGTACGTTGCAGTTGTATTTTATATACTCTTTGGTTGCAGTTTTTTTGTAACAAGTTAAATAAATCCTATGAAAAAAGAATATATCTGGTTGTACGTATATAGTTAAACAGTGTATAAATCTTTAACGATAATTTAAATCTCTTTTATGTGTAATTGTTCGACAAGGTCGGCAGTGTTGAGTATGCGGGCCCCGCATTCATTGCTGGAATATTGTGCGAAAATATTCCAGATAACCGCGGTATGGTGGCATGCCGGTCTCTAAGCTTGATTACATCTACTGTGCAATTTAAAAAGAATGTGCGGGTCAATGACCTCGACCTGTCAAAATTAGAAAAGTACAGATAACAGCAAAATACTGTGAGATTTTTTACAGATTATATATTAGTACCTGGATGACCGGTATTTTTTTTAAAATTGTGTTTTTTGTAAATTATATTTAAGTACGAATTATTAATAAAATGATGAAATATGAATAATATTTTTCGATCTTACCGATAGAAAAAGTTAAGTTTATGTTTAAGTTGATTATCGATAAAACACGTATAAAATGACATTTTCTAAAAACAATTCCTAGCTAGATCGACTTATCGCCCTCTAAGCCCCGTACATACAAAATTTTATGAAAATCGTTGGAGCCGATTCCGAGATTCCAATTATATATATACACAAGAATTGCTCATTTAAAGATATAAGATTTTGTCAATTTACGAGCTGAAACTGATACGTCATTTTTTTTAAATATGACATAAATTGATGCGGATTATCTAAAAACTACTTTAAGAAGTATTTTACATCATTATATAATATACAGAAGTGTCCAAGGAGTTTCAACACTGTCAGTCAGGCCACATAGAAAAGAAGAAATAATTTTAGTCTTTTTAAATTTATAAAAAATTTTATTCGTTTGTCTTTTCCTATTCATATTCAACAATACACGTTTATTTTCGAAAAAAAGTGAATTTTTATTTTATATTTTTAACAAGAAGACAGATACCCTTATTGATATCATTAAAATATGTTATTTATTATGAAATTTGATTTATACATAAACTTTTGTTATATATTTTTAAAGCATTACTCATGCATTCATCTATATTTGTGGTATTTTGTCATTGTTACGAAAAACAAATGTGGTTATATATTATTATACAATTTTGATGAATAACAATTATAAAGAAACAAGAAAGCATAATATGCTTTTGTTGTCTTTAAATGTTTAAATTATTTTGTAATTGCTCAGTTTCTATTATAATATTCTAATAAGGGGATTTTAAACTGTATTTTCTATTATATAACATTTTAAAACACGTATTATAATACTGACATAACGACGACGAGTTAATAACCCAATAATTTCCTTTTATATAAACAAACGCGTCTTGGTCCGTACCAGAATACCGTGGTCCTGATCAGAGTGTAGTCGGGACCGCAGACCAGAGCACAGTCAATGCGGTACGGACAGATATCGGCCGGCGTCAACGTGTGTAAACTGAGATAAAATTATCCCAAACAACGCCGGGGGACGCGGGCTGTATGCGATGCGGGCTCATGTAGCGTCAGCATAAGAATTCAGTTTAGCAAATTTTTTCTAACTACAAATGAATTAAAAAAAAATTACTAATATTATAAAGGCGTATGTTTAAATTTGGCACAGATGTAGAACATAATCTGGAGGAACGCATAGTCTACTTATTAAGGTTTTTACATTCAACGTGGATGAAGTCGCAGGCGGCAGCTAGTATTGATACAAGTAGACTAGCTTACGTCATTTTCTATGTCTAAGTAGGTTTTCTGACTGAACCAACGGTAATAAGAGTAACTCAGCATAATCTCACCGGTTCAGATGTCCTTGTTTTACTCTATCACTCTCGTGGAGTAGCGAATATCCTCTAAACTCTAGTCTTATTGATTTAAAAAAATATACTAAAATATTCTTGAAGTGTGTTCTGCTAACGGTACATGTTGTGAGGTGCGGGGCGCGGGGCGCGGCGTGAGGGACGATTGCCCGCACGAGCCGATAGATTGTGTACCGACACCGGATAATTAATATCCTCAATACTGGGGGCTCTGGTACTATTGCCTGATTGATGGCACACCAGCACGACACAGCGCCTCATCGACTATACGGGATCTCAAGGGTCTCACAATGACTAATTAGTATTCATTCTATATAATACAAGCTGTCGTCCGCGACTTTATATGCAAGGAATTAAAAAAAATCATAAGTAACCTATGTGTTATTCCAGGCTATGTTCCACACCCAAGCCAAATTTCAGTGACATTCATGATTGCGTTTTGGAGATACTTGTAAACAAACATCCATTCATCCAAACAGTCGCATTTATAATATTAGTAAGATAATATGTACTAATATTATAATGAGGAAAGATTTGATTATTTGTTTGCTTGACTCCTAAACGAATCGATTTGAAAAATTATTTCACTGTTGGGAACCTACATACCTGGGAGACATAGAATATTTATTACTAGATTTTGTTTTAATACGGCACGAAGAAATTAAAAATGCAGTAAACGAGAATGGTACCTTTTTGCGTGTTGAAGAAATTATGAAGTTATCTTTTAATTTTGAAAAATATCTTTACTAATCTAAACGTATTAAACTGCAATAAAATGTACAGAATTGTTTAAATCATCTTATGAAAAATGTTTCGTCTTGTTTCAGTTTTTCTTTAAGCATAAATGTTAAACGTGTGTTAAATATCACATTTAGCGTTGTCATGAAAAGAAATGTGTTTGTTAGTGTTGTGTGTCAAATGGGGACGCGTGCGGTTGCCTTCAAAATAGCAGCAGCTGCGCGCACGCCGCGTACACTCGCGTACAGTTCCTTACTGCCTTGTTGTACAGTCGCACAGATGTGCACTTTCAACACAGAAGGCACGTGCTGGCCTGAAACTGTAGTACAGTTGCGTACAATGTGCATTTTGTTATACATCAGTTGTGTACAAATTATGTGCAGATTAATCTGAAGTCGGATCATTGTATTTGTCACCGTAGTTATGAACATGTACACTCGCGCATAAATGTGTACTATCTCTCTATTGCATGTGTACAGTCGTGTACACATGTGTAAATAAAAAAAATGTCATTTCCTTACGAAATAAATATATTTACAAACAATTTGACATTATTATTTATATAAATACTAATTGTCACCCACGACTCTTCACGCAAGTAATTAAAAAAAACTTAATATATAGCCTATGTGTTCTTCCAGACTATGTTCTATATGTATGCCAAATTTCATCGAGATCCGTTCAGCCGTTCTAGAGATACCTTCAAACAAACATCCATCTAAACATTCGCATTTATAATATTAGTAAGATTTATATTACTAATGTAAGGAATAATTTGTAATTCTTTTATTAAGCTGACTGTAGGTACCATTAGTCCTTGTTCGTACGTAATGCACGTCATTAGGGGAACAATTAAGGCGCAGGTGCTCCTCGGGGTATGTGCCAGTGATTGCCAAGCTATTGCCAAGCGATTGCCAGACACTGCAAGACGAGAATTGTATTGCTAAGTGTAGCATTTGTGTTAAATGCAACTGTACCGCAATGTACTCTTACAATCATTTGACACAAATTCAATGTAATTTTTACGATTACCATTTTGACTAATGAAGTACAATCGCGAAGAAAAATTTTATGATGCAACCTGTATATCTGCAAAGAAAGTTTGAAATGGGTTAACCAATCCATACTGGACCAGTAGCTTAATACCTAGTCACCCCTAACTTAGGGTAGGCAAGAACCCAAAGAATGGGGTTGCATATGAAATTAAATTTAACAAATTATTCATTTACAACTAATAAGCGAAGGTTTTTGAGACCAAAATATACGTTTAAAAAAATTGTTATCTTTATTTTGTCAAAGAAAATTTGAGATGATATGTACAGAGGTTTAGGTCTTAGAAACCTAGGGTAAGTATTCTTTTAAGTATATATATAAATAATAAAGGTACATATTGATTTTGAAAGTACTATTTTAAAATAATCTATATAAAGTTTCTTTGAACACCTCGGGCCCCTGTAACATGAACAGACTCACCTGTTGTAAAACAAAGCGACAGACACCTGGACAAATAGACAAACAGACAAACGGCACGCGCGCAAGTTTACACAAGTGCTTCAGAGTTTCGCACAATACTACCTTGAATTTTAATTTTCATATAGATATTAGATACGCGGAATTAAAAAAAAACTTAATAAGTAGCCTATGTGTTCTTACAAACTATGTTCTATATGTATGCCAAATTTCATCGAGATCCATTCAGTCGTCTGGAGATATCTTTTAACAATCATCCATCCATCTTAACATTCGCATTTAGATTTTTTTTATGAAAGAAGGGGGCAAACGAGGCCCATGGACATCAGCAATACCAGAGGAACTGCAAATGCGTTGCCAGCCTTTGAGATAGTGATAAGCTCCCTTCTTGAAGGACCCTAAGTCGTAGCGGTTTGGAAATACCGCCGAGGACAGACCATTCCACAACGCTGCTGTGCGAGGCAGGAAGTTTCGCGCAAACCGCGTAGTTTAGTATCATATGTACAATATTAGTATGATACTATTGTCAGCTTTTCCATTGAAATCAACATAATTTGATACTTGACTAATACTAACTATTTGTGTACATTTTGAACTGTATTTTGTCAAAACAAAAGGGATGACAATGTGTTATTCAAAGATTTAAGTATCAAAAAGTACACGTATCTGTGTTCGATGGACAATTTGTATAGGAAGAAAACCTAGAACTTAGTATTTAAGTTTGTAGTCTACTGCTATAAGAACCTTGTTTTTCACAATTACAATATTTTTATAAAACATTGAACAACTGGTGTGAATAGGGGCGCCCGCATCTTACCCGCATGCCTCGTCAAGCCTGCCAACCTAATAACACAATCTGATGTTAACACAATCTTCTACTCAACAAATTAAACGCATGTATTCTTGTTAAATTGTTGGCGGCTCAGGGGTTTAATACTTGATTGATCCTAGGTTCGAATCCCGCCATGTACAAATGTGTTTCTATCCGATGTTCTTACGGTCAAGGAAAACATCGCGTTGCTACACATATCTGCGAAGATATTCAAAGATATGTGTGGTGTCAACCCGCACTTGGCCAGCATTGACTATGGTCTAGTTACCTTAACTAAGGCTAGTAGGCTTCGGCTCTGTGGGAACGTATAGTGAACTAATGATGATGTTTCTTTAAAAAATATATTAATGTTGATTTCAAACAACATATAGTTTACTGAACGTCTTTCTCAAATGAATGTAAAATCTATAGTATAATTTTACAGCCTTTATCCGACAAGCGATACAAGATTCTAAATGTTAAGAAACTAAAAGATATAACAATATTTCTAAACTTGCAATTCCACTGCCAAAAGACATATTAAATTATACTGTTGTTCCGGTTTTTAAAAGCAAAAATGTCATGTACATTTTATACAAATCTATCAAGGAAGTAATCCAACGTAAGGAAATACATTATTATATAATTTTAAAACATATTAATGTAGTGTAAACACTTAACATAGCTATAATCGTTTCTCACATTAAAATCGAGTGGATGTTTTCACATTTGGGACACGTGTGGCCAAACTACACGGCCAACTAGCCGCAAACTGCAATTAGCGCAGGTGTGCTTTTGCCACACATACGATGGAGACGGATTTCATAACGCATAGACAACAGATTAATAACATTTTTAGGTTAGTTTTAAATGTACAACGACAATCATTACTATATTTAAAACTAGCCGTCGCCCTCGACTCCGTCCGCATTGAATTAAAACATGTGTCAAATTTAATCGAGATCCGTTTAGTCGTTCTGGAGATATCTTCAAACATCCATCCATCTAAACATACGCATTTATATTATTAGTAAGATTATCTTTTTTTTTGTTGTCGTTTAAATTGTCGTTTATTATTTTTTATTCTAAAACTACACTAAGGGTTCTTAGTGACCACTAGGCAACTTTTGGTGCGGATGTTAAAGGGTTAACACCGCTTCTTTATATAAAAACTCGTTAGCTATTCTATCTGGAAGAATACGTTGAGCTGTTATTAGATAAATCCATCATCAAAATTATGCAAAGCTAATACTCGTATATAATAATTTTAGGTGTTTCTTATGTAAATACTTTAATTTTTACATTAAAATATTCAACAAAGAGTTTCATTGAAAATAATTCTCTGATAGCGTCTTTTCTCTTTGACAATAAAAAGAGCGGGAAATGTAGAGAAAGCATTCAGAATTGCTCTCAGCGTCGAAGGGTTTAATGACTCTATATTGGCTATGGCAGCTGATGCTGCGCCCAGGTGCCGCTTTATGAAATCTAATAACATTTTATTTATTCCCGCCGATAGTGTTCGGGCGCTGCGGCTCCCGCGCCATCTGGTTTTTTTTTAATATTCGTTTTTTCCAGTCAAGTTTATGTACATATTAAATTATGCCATTCATACTTTTTGGAGGAAATCGATTTCGAAAATCGATATGAATATTTAAAATAACAATTAAAGAATATGATATTCAGAAATATTTATTGTTTGATTGATATAGTATGAATAAGTGAACTACAAATTATAAACAAATAATTTAATTATGTCACTTCAAGAAATCTGACAAAGTGGAATAGACAGAGGTTACAAAAATCCAATGATACGGTCCCCTCTTATCTTTTATATTTACCCAAACAGGATACTCATCTAGCATCATTTTCTTTTATTATAACCTAATTAATTTTATATTTATTATCTACTAATCATAGAATAGATATAATAATATTAGGTTGGTTATTTTAGTATTGTGTAGTACACTAACTTTAAATAAAAAAAACAACTAAGCATTACATCTTAAGAGATAATCATAAGGTTAAATAATTATATTTCAGTGTTAAAAATAAAATATTTCTACAATATATTTCAAACAACAACAATATATTCAAATTGTTTAAACGTTATTCGTACCGCAGCAATAATTCACAAGCAGACTTACCTCAACGTTTTTGACAGCTGACAACTGACAGCTAGGCCGGCTCTCGCTGCACTCTCACAACAACGAACACAAAAAATAAATCACTGAATATAAAACAACACAAACACAAAAAAATATAAACAGCAATAAATTACGTAACAATTAATAAATGTATGAATAAATTTATATTAAAAAAATATAATTTGAATAAAATGTCAAACACAATTTAAAAAGAAAACAATTTTAATTTGGCGCGTAAATTAGAACGCATCTATTCAAAAAAAAATATAAAAGCCCGCGCCGACTACGATCGGATTTTTTTTGCGTACGTTAGCGATCGTAAAAGGCAACGGTCGCATACGTTCAGCCAGGAGCGCGTCTAACTCAGAACTGAGGGCGGGAACATGGCGTGGAAAGCGACCGCTTTATGAAACCCGTTGCTGAGTTTACGGCGTACGATCTCTTGTTTTTCGCCTTCAGCGCGTTTATAGGGTGAAAATGTTGTCTTAAAAAGCTCTGGACTTGTATACGCGCTAACAAGATGTAAATAATATTAACTTTTATGTTGGATGTTGGTACCATTGGATATAAATGGTTGTACTTAAGGTAGAACAGAACAAGACATTACTTTTCATAACATACAATTTTGTCTCTGATTTTAAAAAAATTAAAATAATTGATTATTAAAAATAACAGTTTTATTTTATTTTAGTTGATCGTTTGCTTTTTAGTATGTGCACAATTAACCGTCTCAATAAAAAAAAACATCAACTTGTTATCGATTTCGTAAAAAAAGCTAAATGTCATTGTGTTTTCCCGCCATAATTCCCTGACTTCTTTAAAAATTTAATATATGTTATGTTTTAAGATTTTATTAACCCGTGCATTTTTTAAAGACTGTTAGAAATTGCATTAGTTTGATGATATAATAAATAGAACATAAATCATATCCTGGGCGGTGAGGCGGCGGGGCGTCAGTGCGGGGGGCGTCAGTGGGCCATTTTTCAGGCCGGCAATACGTCGATATCGGTGCGGGCCCAGGTGGAACATTAAATTTGCTCTGCTCATATTACACGTACACTCGAGCACAGAAGTGTGTACATACAAGAAATGTAAGATAATGCATAGAAAATTATTGCTTAGTGCTCGAGAGGTAGTCAAGTTTATAAAACTTCAATAAGTAACTAAAAAACAAACCAACTTTCTTTATTTCAAGTGATATGTGTATTTTAATACCATTAAATAATTTATTGATTTATAATCTTACTCACATCAAGTTGAAATATTATAAACGCTAATGTTTAGATGGATGGATGTTTGTTTGAAAATATCTCCAAAACAGCTAAAGGGATGTCGATGGAATTTGATATACATAGGCTGGAAGAACACATACGTTTTTGAATTTTATAATGTTATTACTTTGAAAGTTTTTGAACTTATCAATGTACCACTATGGTTCATAGAATTAAGTCCGTCATGGCTACTTATATATGAATTAAAGTTTTGAAATAAATTTGAATTCTGTGTGCGACTGTACTTAACTCATTTTGGCGTCTCCCACGCTAAATTGCAGTTTGAGTTTATGTAATGTGAGTTATTTACTGACCTCTACAATAACGAGGTAGACTATACGTATACATACACAATAGCATAATAATCATGATGACTATGGTCAATAGATTATATTTTTTAATTATATACGTAACACTGACCTATATAATTAGTGGACACTACAATCGTGGTATTTTGTGCGTATTTGATTGCCGCCATTTTGGCGCTGAAGGTTGCGGTTGGTGATAGTGGTGACGACTCGAACTAATAGATTGAACTGTCAGTAACATCAATAAGCGAGTTTAAGTGGGAACACAGTAAATGCTGTCATTTCCAAACACCAGCCTATCCAGGTTCTTTATAGATGAGTGATATTAAACTTTTGTTTTTGTGGCTTTTATGGACTTGATTTCTATGGTTTTTACTTTTTAATTTACAATTACTTAATAATTTACTTTTTAATGACTGCTTGTTGTGTCGTTTGTAGCCAGTATCACGACCCACCAACACATACTCAACTGATCTCTAAATGAATAGGTTATTGCTTCGAAATGATAGCCTTAGGTTCGTTCCTACTTAAACGCGTCCGTTGAAGTGCCTACCAGTTGTTTTCTATATGTGTTATTACTTCGAAATCTTACTACCGCTATCAACTGTAAACGTCAGCACCAAAATGGCGAAAATCAAAAAGGCACAAAATACAACGGTTTATATCCTATCCATGTAAAGAGGTCAGCGATAGTAACTCATACGTTCACACCACATCCAATGTCTTCGAACCGCCTTCTGTTCGACAAAGCCGTGTATTGTATAGTAAAGAGCAGTTGTGCAAATGCCCGCTCCATTGCTTCTCATTTATTCAGGTGTTACGAGACGCCAGACTCAACGCGCGATGTAATTATAAGTAAACATTTTCTACGACAAATTGAATATAGGCTTTGTCAAATCATGACCAGACATATTAAACTCTTCCTTTGCGACTGTCAAATTAACAATCGTTTGATGGTTACTTAAATAGTTTAAATTAGACAAACTAAAAGTACACTATGGGACTCCCTTAGTGACAAATGAGTTTAGTAGTCTATTAGTCTGTAGTTAAATCGTATGCTTACAAGTTTTCTCTCAATTTTTATTTCGACAATAGAGGTCGTGGAATGCGGGAGATTTGGTTTTCCCGTATAGCGTTGCCACTTCATCGTGTCATTCGTCCTACAGGTTGGACATCGATGTCTACTGAACAGGATGGTATAAAACAAGTCCCTGCGATGTATTTTTTTGTCTGTAGGCGTCGTGTTTTTTTTCGTCAACGGAAGAGCCGAAAGTTGACAAAGATTTGGACTCTCTTTTTTGATGAAAGTGTTCGTGCATGTTTAACGGTTGGGAGCCCTGATGTGCTGAATCTGTTTTCGGTGGCGAAAGGTTTTCGTAAGGCTTGATAGAGCCCGCATGTCAAAGTTTACATCTGGTTAGTGGTGCCTCTATGAGGGGTAAATTAGATAGTTTTAGACAGCAAAAATAGATATTACTGGACCTTCCAATATTTAGGAAAACATAATTTAATAGCAAAATGTCACAAAAGAATAGTTTATCACTCCCACTTGGCCATTTACATCTTCCCTTGATTCTAGCGTAAATGTATTCTAGATGGACTGAAATTACTCAATAGTAGCCCACTTATATTTTCTCTTGGATATTCCTTTCAAGTAACATTGGCAAAAAACACAAATAAAACATTTTTATTCATAAATGTCATGTCATTCCTTTTTTAAATGTTTTTAAAGCTAATTCATTTAATGGCCAGCAAATGACAGGGTCGGGGCTGTAATGGCGGGAAATGTAGAGAAAACAGTAAACACTGATTAACGTTTGAATTGTTTATGGGCGACCGCGCGCTGGCGACAACCACGATCATTGTTATTGCATTTAATGGTATGCAATTAATTGTGTTTTTTTTTTAATATTGGATTCGAGTTAACCTTATAGCTTGTGTTACTAGTATTGAAAGTAACTTACTGTTATTTTTTTAATCCAAATTCGAATCCACAACCGCTACATTAGTAACTAACTATAAAGCTATTGCCTTCTAATTGGATTATCCATAATTTCAAATCTCACAAATTAAAGTACAGATTTTAAATAAGTATTGGTCAATGACGAAAACGAATGGTCTTCAGATCCAAAACCCATTTCCTTTACCTCAATCCTGGATTCACAATCCTCAAGTGCATATTTTCTATTAGAGAGGTTTTTTTATAGTAAAATTATATAAAGACGCTGGTAATTCAGAAAAAAGCTTCAATAACATGAATATACGAGACAATTAACAAGTTGCTAGTTGAAAATATATCGAAAGTGGGCGAAATGCGCGGGAAAAGGAAATAAAATATGGCGCCCGAGTTGCAATTAAAGCGGCATCAGCGCGCTCCCGCCGCCAGATGGCGCGGACGTGGCGTCACGACGCGCCATTTGCATTTTTTCTGGCTTCGACCACGAGTTTGCGGCGCTTGTTTTGAAATACGGCACAGAACTACTGCGGCGATTGAATTTCTGATTGAAATAATTTATTTCATTACTTATTTGAGCAAAATTATAAAAATACATACGATAAATAATATTTTTAAAAATGATGTGTATACGATTCTTCATAATGTATTCATTTCCAAGAGTCCGCCATCAGTAGTGGGGAGTATTCCTAATATAAAATTGAATTAATAAAGAAAGCAAACAGTGAAGTCAAATTTAAATTAACTTCGACAAAGTTTCAATTATAAAGATAATAAAAAATAATCGAATAGTGTGCTTTAATAAATATCATAACATTTTTATTACATGTACATAACTTTATAAGAACGTCACTATTTGACAGTTAACGAAAAAAATAAAATAGAATAATGCAATTATTAGATTTTTATACAAAATAATTAAAATTATAAAATGGTGGGTAAGGAACTGTAATTACTAACATATGTAACAATTAAAAACTAACTTAATAATAGAAATAATCATTGTAATAGTAGTTTATAGGTTATCTTTTTAATTTCAGATTATCTTTTTATTTATTCTTTCATTCGTCGTCATAAACTGCCAGTATTTATCCGATCCGGCTTTCAAACCTGACATTAGATTCGACGATCACAACGACAGGTTTGATCTAAAACCACTGCTCAGATTCCAAAAGAATTATTTCAAATATCCAGCCCACAGACGAAACTTTAGAAAAACAATCATAAACAACAATGATAGAAGATCAGGATGGACAATATTGAAATCTAAACATTCAGATAAAGATACGGAAGTTGTTATAAAAAAAATCAAAAACAAAGTCAAACATGAATTAGAAAATATAGCAAAACACATCGGCAATTGGAGACGAAGTAATGAAAATGACAGAATTGGAAATAATGATCATTTAAAACAAGAAGTAATAACGTATCCTATCAGGAAATCATTAAATGATATTTTTATAAATCTAGATAATGGTAGACGTAAAGCTAAGCGTGATGGAATTGGATATGAAAATGAAGCCATTTTTAATTACGCGTTCCCTGTACACATGGTTTTACGTGGTTACATGACAATGCCGGCGGTATTTTAATGTAATAAATGTTTAAAATTCTTAAGCTTTTTAATGGTAATAGAAAATTGTACTCCTTTTTTTGTCTCCTTTTGCTGTAAAAAATACTGGCTGTATTATAGTTTTAGGCGCACTTCGTTATCTGTCACTTCTCTTGTCTCTTATGATTGTGTAATATATACAATGAAACACGAGTGTCAAGTCCAAGATGTTTAATTCGACTGTTCCACAAAATATCCATTCCATAGGGTAAATTATACAAAGTAATTTTATAGCTACCTACATCACATTTTGCTAATAAAATATACTAATTGTCCACAAATATTTCTGATATATCCCCATTTTAATTAATAAACTCATGAACAATAACATTTGACTAAAGGTTAATGACGACAAAAACATATTTGACTTCAAAAGACAGATAAGATACTCCTTCGCTTTTTTTAATGTGGGATTCCGTCTTTGTTTTTTTGGAAGGGAATGAAAGAGTTATCGATATTATTTACTAAAATAAGTATTCGTGAAGTTCTATAGTTACAAATAACTAATATTATGTCATTATCCTACTTCAAAAAGAAAGAGGTTCTTAATTCGTCTATATTTTTTATTGTCCACGTGTAGCCAAAGCTACAAATTAACTTTTCAATATTATAACTATAAATTCAGTATGCATGGCAACCCACAGTATTTTTAATTAAATAATTTCCAATTTTACGCTTAATTTAAAATAAAATAATTATTAATTTTGAAAATGATTAAAAGTAAAAAACTCATCATTTTTCAATTGCAAAGGCTATGAAAAGTTCTGTGAATTAGTAAAAAATTTAAAAAAATGTTGGGAAAAATATTACAAGCGGTTTTATTTACTGCTTTATTTAATAATACTATAGAAAGGAATGTTCAAACAAGGACTATGATTGATCTTAAAAAGATTCTGAACACTATCAACGACAATCAGGACAACCGTAATGATGTAACGTATCTTCGAACCAAAAACAGACACCAGTCACTAAGAAATCAAGATAATGACAACGCAGATAGAATCGACGTAGATATCCTGGATTCCTTCATCAAACGTATATTAAATAATAATAATAAGTTTAACGACCAAGATTTTGATAGATTTCTCCGTAACGCCAAAGACAACTTGTGCGCGAAAACTGGAAGATGTGGATGCAGTGGACCCGGCAGGTGTGATGATAAAAAAGTAACTAACCAAAAAACAGTAGATGAAGTAGAAAATTTTATAAATAACTTACAAGAAAAATTAGAAAAAGACAATCAAGAAACAAGCAGCGATGATGAAACAGAAAATGATATACAAAATAATGATAAAATATTGCAAGACAATGATAAGGAAGACGATGAATATTATAATATTAAAATAGATGACAAAAAGCAAGCAGACACTCGCGTTAACTTGTTAATTGTTAACGATCTTGCTGATCTTGAAGATCTATTGAGACAAAATATATTACCTCAAGCGATCGATGCAGAAACAATAAAAAAATTAAACTTCGATAATTTCCCTCATCATGGTGTACGTCATAAGTCTAGAAATAATGTTAAAGCTATTATTGTGGATTTGGGTAAGTTTTATAATGATTCAGAAATGGGAGATAATGAAGAGGACTTAACTGTCCCTCGGTCAGAAGCACAAGATCAAGAATCCTCTGATCCTAATGAATTTATCGATAATTTTAATCACTTAAAAGAAAAGGTGATTAATTCATATATAAATTTCGTAACGAATAAAAATGCTAAGAAACCAAACTTATCAGTACTTAGTAATACACAGAAGCGTAAAATCAGAATACTTAAAGGTAAAATGCGAACTAACAAACAGAAATTGTCCAAACAAGACATAAAAACAGAAATAAATGACATCATGTTTGGGAAGAACAGTAAAATTAAATTTATACCTACAAATGACAATTCCAACAATATTGCAGTACCGAATTGGATCTACAAATTAATCGTTAATTCTAAACCCGTAGCTTACTTGAGAGAGCCAAAAAGAGTCCTTCCATTGACTGAAAAACAAAAGAATCGATTATTTAACAAGAATAAAAGTTTAAGGCAAAAACCAGAAATAAGTAGAATATGGCGTAGAAATTTTGGACAAAATTTACAACAACTTGGGGTACCATTTGAGCTTGCTGTTGAGGGTCTAGCTCAATATAATGACGATAATGAGTAAATATCATGTATTTCAAGGTTTAAATAAAAAAAATTAAATTCTGTAACTAAAAGTACAGAAAATTGATATAGTTGATGTAACGAATTATATATTTGCATTAATAAAGCAATTCATACAATTTGTTTTAATTTTTCCAATTTCTTGTACAAATGCCTTTGATTTGTTTATTCTGAACGAATCTTTAATTTTTTAAGAATATTTTCATGGGCAACTTTTTCAAAACTGTCACCTGTCACTGTCAACTTCTCATTTGACAAACGACAACCAAAACGACCAAAACTAGAACATTGACGTTTTGTTCATAGCGTAAAATTAGGATTATTTAATATTACTTATTAAAAACGAACTCTATTAAATAGGATATTTTAAAGCGTACACTAATTACATAACGATGGCCAATGATACCCCCGAAAGCGATTTCTCAATAGAATGCTTTCAAAATTATACAGCACCAGAAGTTTTCGTACAAGGATTGGCTGGTATGGTCGATCAAACAGACGTTGAAACGATTATACGAGCCCAAAAAGTCATGTAAGTTACATTTTATTCTTATCTTTATACTATACACTATATTTAAGTAATACTACTTTCGTAAATGCTTTACGTGTGGTCAATTTTTTAGGCTTCAACGTTTTGAAAAAACAACAGAAATGCTGACTAACTGTAATCAGCTATCATCAAGTCGTCTGAGAGCCGCGTCTACAGAGTTCAAAAAGCACACACAGTTACTGCTGGATATGAAAAAAGATCTCGAATTTATTTTCAAAAAGATTCGCGCTATGAAGACTAAGTTAAGGTTCGTAAAGTTTTAACTATTAAAGACCTAAAAAAAATCATCAGTGGGATAAAAATAAAAGGTTTTGTGATTACAACTTTCTATTGATGCCATTACGAAATTTCGTTTAATATTTATCTCATATTATTTTCAATTATCTGTTATTACAGTCAACAATACCCGGAAGCATATAAGCAGGCAGTAGCAGCATCAATAGCCAACCAGAAACCAGTCAATGATGATGATGATGAAGATTTTGGAGTATCAGAAACAAGGGTACAATCTAAAATGGTAGCCACTGTATCCACAGAAACTTTAAAACCAACAACGAGTAATGAAAAGAAATCAAAGAAGAAAGACATCAAATTGAACCAAGAAAACAATAATACAGAACCACAGAGTAGTAAAGATATTATCGGTTCTCCGACTTTCTTAATGATGGGGAAGAGGGTTAAACGAGGTAGCAGTTCTTCCGAGACTGAAAGTGCAAGCTCTGGAGATGATACGAGTACGGACACCGGTTGACAGTTCGACATGAGTCTCGGTTAATGTGATATAGACCACTTGTAAAAGTGATTATGGGACAATCGTTCTAGTCTTCGTATATGACTGCTGTGAAGTCAATTTTTTGCTGGAATTTATGTATTGTATTTAATGATAGATATTAGTTATTGTCTTACTATGGATTAACTAAACTGATATATAAACACGGCTAAACACTCACGTATATACGGACGCGGACTCTGAGTGACGGGCCGCGTCCGCGAAATAATACCAGTGCCACTCATCCTGATGAAGGGCCCCCGATGGGCTCGAAACTAGTCGGTGCCGCCACCGGACGTATATACGTGAGTATTTAGCCGTGTTTATATATCAGTTTAGTATAATGTCTCACGAAAGTTTGAATAATTTACTATGGATTAAGGCTCTTTGTATACAAGGCACTGTAAATCTCTGAAACTAATATTGTTGCTTGCCTCGCACTCTGTACATCCAATGATGAATCATCGACGCAAGATGTCTATTCGGTAGACATAGCGACTACATATCAACTGTATAGATTTGCTACACCATCTTGAAATTCGCAGCGACTTTTCTTACGATAATCTAGACAAATAAGTTGCGTGCGACTTCCTTTAGCGACCATAGTAATGTTGGAAACGCATGCCTGTAGACAAACCTCTATGACATTGTATTCTGTAAGTTACTTACTGTAAGTTTCTGACACCAAAATCTGTATAAAACATATTGTTATCCCTCTCATTATCTTTGACAACACAGAGATATCAATATGTGTTATATGGAGATTTTGAACTCGGAAACCCAGGGTAAGTGACTAAAATCGATCGAGGTTACGAACATTTGCATCGCTATGTGTAAGAAGCTTAGCCTGTGGTACTTGTAGATAAACATATCATACAAGTGAAAATGGAGTTAAGGTGTAAGGAAATTAGTGGATATTGTAGTCATGAAAATAATGTAACTTATTTAAAATTTGAATATTTATCAACTGTTGATGTTTTTATTGTAAACTTATGTAAAATTAATGGCAATAAATATTAAATTCTAAGTTATATTACATTATTTATTTCTAATTTCCATGGATATCCTAAAATCTAATGTTTGCTTTGTGTTACATTAATGCTACAAAAATTAAATTCACATATTCCTTATATCATAACCACTCCAATATATTATTTAACAATAGATGTCAATCAAAAATGAGATCACAATTTTTTTTTAAATATAACATTCTTATGTACCTCATATTTTTGTTAAGTAAATTACACTTCTTCTACACAAGAGTTAACTGCGCTCTAAACAATTAATAAGATTTTTCAGTTCTTATTTCCTTGCTGCTTGAATCTTACTTATAAATGTCAATTTGGATGGATGGATGGAAGTCTGTTAAAACATAACATCTGCCAAACGTATCTAGATGAAATTTGGCATAGTAGAACATAGCTAAGTAAAATACATAGACTAATTAAGTTTTTTTTATAATTTTGGTGCGGACGAAGCCGCAGGCGACAGCTAGTATGTTTATACTTGCAATGAATTTAATGCAACTATGATTTTTCCATGTTAACCAAAGTCAGTGGCACTGAACAAGTCTGCAATAAATGAATTTCAAAATACTGTAGTTTTTAATCAATTTTTTGACCACTTAAGGTACACTGCATAGTACAACTCTTGCCCTAGGTAAAATTAGGCAACAACTTGTGCGTTGCTCTCAACCATCAAGATATTTGAATGCAAGAATAGACAGAAATGTTTAAAGATTCATCAATGACTGCTTGTTATATCTGTTGACCAATAGCGTATTTCTCAGTACATCTTCTTGCATTTTCATTGAACTTTTCAATATCTATCTTGTATTCATTTGCAATATCCATCATAAGTGGGTCATGTGGATTGGGATTTGCCAATAATGTTTGTAAGGAGACAAGTAAATTCTCCAAGGTAATTGTCGGCACCCAGGCACCTTTCGGTGGCATTTTCAATAAATCCATACATATTCGGCCTTCTGTAAAAAATCACAAATTAACATAAACATAAAAATATATTTAAAACTTGACAGACTGTTCAGACACATTCACACAAAAGATGATGATGAAGAGAGGTGAATAACAAACAAAATTATTAATGCTCTTAATGTGTATTTAGCATCCTTATTTCTATATTTACATATAGTCTTAAATCTTTGATATAAAATAAAATATTTAAAAAAAAACAAACGAATAATTCACTAAAATATGTTATTAAAAGGAGTCCCTTTAGGATGTGTATTTTATATTAGATATTATAGATATTGATGTTTGGTATCTATGATATGACTTTTTTTTAAATAATATATAAAGAAATATTAAGGTAAAATACATTACCTTTATCAATGTTTGGATGATAAACTGGAGTAACAAACTTCACCAGAGGAGGTTCGAAAGGGTATCGTTGAGGTATGTCGATAATTAGTTTGAACATACCCCTCTCATAAGGGGATCCCTTTGGACCTTGCATATTTACTGTCAGAACATCGTAAATATCCGCTTTTTCAGGACAACACTTAATTCCCCAAGGAGATTTAGTTTCGAAATTTTTAATTTCGCGTGCTAGTCGAGCAGTACGTGCATTTGACATATTAAGAATATTTGATGAAAAAGATAATAAATGCAACTTGTTCGTAAAAAAATAACTTACAAACTTGTGAAAACATAATCAAACTTTGACTTTAACAGATGTGCCGCCTTTTCCTTTTTCTGTCAACAATACAGATTGCTACAGTGCTCTGTGGTATGTCGTGGCTGTCCATAAGCTATTAAATAAAAAGCACAAAAAATAGAACGTTTAGCTTAAATATCGTTCATTAAAAATAAAACGTCATTGTTATTGTTGCTGTTTTTTGCTGTAAAAAACTTATTTCAGTCTATAAAACAAAACTTTTCTTAAACATGCATAGATTGAAACATGTCCTATTTTTAGCTTAAATGTCAAACATCGACAGTGGCGCCAGTGCTATTTTTGATCAAGTGACGGAATTGACGGAACTTCGAAGTTCGAACGACAAGTTGAAGGTTCGGAGAATTGAAAAAAAAAACTTAATAAGGTTATGACTTGATTGATCATTTCTCGTGCTTTCGATACGAAGTTTTTACTTAACACATTAATTTTCTTACTTAAAAAAAGTATTCAATGTTTCTAAGATCAGTAAGTGCTACACTAAAGTGAAAAGTGTCGTGTTGATTGGTGAATATTTTTCAGGAATAAATCGGTGAGTAAAATATTTTTTTTCTTATTGGAAACGTTTTACATTGAATTGTATTACATTAAAATATTAATATAGGTCAAATGCGGTTATAATTACGAAAGAATTTAGTCCAAATATTATTAAAGAGTGATTCAAAATTATGGATTACATTTCGGTGTTGGACACAAATGTTGAGCGAATTTTTATTGAATACTGAGAAAACTAACGTGGTGTTACTTATATCGTAACTAAGTAATATCGGTGTTGTGAAACACGTGATTTATGTAATAAAAATAATCGATTCGCACTTGTTATTGATTTGATAATGTAACAACTTGAGTGCCGGCAATTGTCTCGAATTCTACGAAATCTTTAGTTTACAACACAAGATAATACTTGGAAATAACTATTCAAGTTGAATGTTTAAGATACACAGAGCAAAACTGGCATGAAATTTAAGAAAATATTTTTTTTTAGGTTATAAACATATGTTTTACTTTTCAAACGTATATGGCTTAATCATTGTGAAATATTAATTTAAAATATACAGAATCACAATAATACTTAATTGTATTTTAATTTTGAATTAGAAATAAAGATATAATAATACATAGTAACATTTGTAACAATTGTAAGAAAATATTCTTATAACATAAATTAGATAAACTAAACATAATGTGACATAATATATAAAATATCAAACATCAATTGAATTTAAAATATGCTTAAACAATATTCTCACTAACAATGTTATTATAAAAATTCTTTCTATTATAATAAATATATAACATCATATAATAGCTTGTTTATATTCAAGAAATTATTTAACATTTTATACATTATGTAAGGAATCCACGGGAATAAATTATTGATACATATTTCTGATAAAACTTAAAACAAATGCTAAAGTACTAAATGCTTAAAAAAATTCTATTTACCACTACATAGTCAAAAAAAGGCTAAGAACTAGTGTCATTAAGAAATAAGCTATAATTTTTATTCATCTTACTAATATAAATGCAAATATTTACATGGATGTTTGTTAAAAGCTAGAACGTTTACATGGATATTGATGAAATTTGCTCTGAATGTGTTCTACATAATCTGGAAGAACACATAAGCTACTAATCTTTTAATTCTGCACCGATGGATATAAGCCATAGATTGTTTGGAAATAAATTGGCACTATACAGGATGGTTATTTTTTATATTTTCATCTTTAGTATGTTAATTATGATAATTTTAGATATAGTGTTTAATATGAATAGCTAATGGACTAAAGTGATAAATTTTTTATATTGCAAGATGACAATTTACTTGAATTTACTTTGACTTTAAATCTTCTGTTGGACTTTAAAAAAATTGATTCTATGTTCTTTAATTCAATTAAATAGTGTAAAATTAGAATTATTAATTAATACAAGTAATTACATTAATCAAACAACAAGAAATAATTCTATAAAATTCAAAATTATAAAGTTTGAATAATTCTCCGGCTCGAAGGACCAATTTTTATATATAATGCGAAACACATGCGAACTTCCATGAATTCTTAGTAGTCATATCTGACATATATATGTAAAGAAATGTATCCATAGTTCAACAACACCAACAAAAAGTTTGTAGATAACTAAAAAAGATCGAGGATCTTTATCTGTATAAAAGATCCTTAAAAAGGAATGAACATCGGCTGCTAGATATTATGCAAGAATACAAACTTAGCCAACGGTAGCTTAGTAGGAAAAAGGGTTGTTCGTCATATAATACTGAAAAAATTGCGTAAATTTCACTTCTTTCCCTTTAATTCACGTGTTACCACCACGTGCATGACGTGTCGTGTGCTAATAGACACAATATGACAATGGACGTGTTTCCATAACACCACGTTATTTTATAATAACGTTTACATCACCGACAACGGATATTGGATACACGCAATGCGATAACTTTAATAATTTAAAGTACATATTATTCAAAAGATTCTATATAAGTTTTTAAAAAGTTTATTATTATGATAAGAAAGTTGAAATTTGGGATTATTGATACTTTCCATTGTTTTACAATGTTTTCTTATGAAAATAAACTATTTCGTGATTCGTGAACATATTAAGATTTATAATTTAAACTTTAAGTTGAAGATAAACCCGATTGACTCTATCTATGACACTCGGGGATAAAATACGAAACAAATGACACCACAGTCATGAAAATCTGTTCAGTCGTTTACCCTCCAAGTGACAAAGTGACAATTGGTTTTACATATAAAGTCACAAATATAAAAAATTACATACAATTCCAGAGTCAGGTAAAAAGACTATGTATTAAGTTTACATAACAAAGCGGTCATTTACTTATAGTTAATTAATTTTGTATGAATCGCGTAATATAATGATAAAACCAGTTATAAGAAAATACTACGTTAATAGGAAGTTAATACGTCAATGAACAAGTTTCATACTTCCTGTTATATGTTACTGTAGTAAATGATTAAAACATATATTTACTTTGCACCAACATAGTATTCAGAACTTTAGTATATAAAACTATACATACTACACATCGACTTCCTGTTGATTTTTATAGGCGAAAACACATCTCATCTCATGAGTCTCTTCAGATTCATATGTTCCTAGTCTCTCGATTTATTTCTGAACATCTTATATACAGCGTGTCCCAGAATTCAACAATAAAACGGTAGTGGCCTATAGCCAGATCGATAACTACTCGGTGAAAAATACTAAAAAATAACCCGACTCTGAATCCGATCTGGCTATACACCATTAACGTTTAATCTTTGAATTTTGGGACACGCTGTATATTGCTTTTTGTCCTTGTAAACATGAAGAAATGTTATATTAAATATTTTTTTTTAATTAATTCCCTTCAAAGCGTCGTCTTTGAAGCGAACCAAAGAGGTTTTTCTTTCGTACTCAGAAAGATCATGTTACCGTGTTCCACTGCCAAAGAAATTTAAAACGTAATATATAGATAAAATAAAAAATAACTATGTCGCCCGCGACTCCGTCTGCGCGTCATTAAAAAGTGGATAGCAACCGATTCTTAATCCTATTGAATCAAACTAATATTATAAATGTGAATGTTTGGATGGATGGATGTTTATTTGAAGGTTGCTAGAACGGCTGCATGGATCTGGTTGAAAGTCGGCATAGATGTAGAACATAGCGCGAACGAACATATAGACTACATGTACAGGAACCCAAAAAGCCCCGGGACCCGTGTTAATAAATGATACAAAAAAGGTCGGGTGGATGAGTCGTTTAATTAGCGTTAAGCGCAATCAAAACAAAACAGTAAAACCGAACGCTAGCGTGCACTTAAATAGCGCAGCGCCATCTAGTTCTTTTAGAACGAAACTTATATTTTTATCAACATTATACTTTTTATTTGCGCGTGAACACTACATTTTTTTTTATTTCCGCACGGAGTAAGTCTCGGGCGACAGCTTGTATGTAGATAAAATGAGAAAGAATAAATATAATATTATGTTTTTACAATATTTTGTTCTCTGCAGAAATATCACAATAATATCATTAACTCTGTATTTCTATATTGAATACTTTTTATACTCATTTCCTAGTCAAATGAAAACAGATCTGAATAGTCTTTCCAACTTCCTACACTTTTTGTATAATCAATATTTCCTTTATTGTAAATAACAAAAACATAACATAAAAAGATTCTTCACAATAAGTTTATAGCAGTTAATAGTGAGCTGAGGGCCGCGTCCGCGAAATAACACCAGTACAACTCATCCTGATGAAGGGCCCCCGATCGGCTCGAAACTAGTCGGTGCCGCCACCGGACGAATATACGTGAGTGTTTAGCCGTTATTATATATCAGTTAAGTTTATAGCAAGACCATGACTTAGGCTTGATAGTCTTACTAATATTATAGATGCGTATGTTTAGATGGATGTTTGTTAGAAGTTATCCCCAGAACGACTGCACCGATCTCGCTGAAATTTGGTATGTAAAACATAGTCTGGAAGAACACGTAGGCAACTTATTAAGTTTTTTTTATTACAAGCAAACGGAGTGCGACAACTAGTGTTTCTTACATTTCTATTTACTTTATTATATGAATGGTGTCGTCAGCGATTCCGTCTGCGCGAGTTAAAAGAAATAGTAGCCTATGTTCTTCCAGACTTATTGCAACCGTTCTGGAGATAAGTTCAAACACACATCCATTCATCCAAATATTCTTAGTAATATCAGGCCCATATTTTACAATTTTATTCTTAAATCGATAGATAAAATAGTAAAAAGCTGTTCAAATTACTACAGGTACGTTAATATACGTAACAATTTAGGTCAGACGTTAATCCAAATCAATTATAACAAATCCGTTTTATTGATTATAGCAAGGGCGAGATTAGTTAATCTATTTGCACGAGGCACGCAAATATATATCATAGTTTTTCACATGAAAATAGATAAAAAACATTTTACAACTATTCCTTATCATTACGAATAAATATTTTTATTTACGCCCGACTGTCGGGAATTTTTGGCATGTAACTATGTCCCTTCCATTGCGACGAAAAGTCCTATGATTCACGAGTTCCAATGTTCCCTCAAGGATATATGAGTAATCAGGCGGAGGTATTATGGCGGGAAATAGGTTAAAAACTTAAAGTATAATAGTAATCTTATTATTATTATAAATGCAAATGTTTATATGTATGCCTGGATGGATGTTTGTTTAAAGGTATCTCTAAAACTGCTGCATGGATCTTGTTGAAATTATGTATAAAAATGGAACATATTCTTGAAGAACACATAGGTGTTTTTTTAATTCCGCGCGGATAAAGTCGCGGGCGATAGCTAGTGTAGTGTAAAGGTACGCGTCCATTGGCCCGCGCCGGTCGGACCGCACGTCCGCAACGGATTGCTTTTCGATGCGGGCGGCGCGAATGATGGACGCAGCGCTATGTAATAAATAAAAAGCAAACTAAAATCCGTTGCTTGACGTGCGTGCGGTGTATCTGACATGGGCAAATGGACGCGTTCCTTTCAGAAGGTTATGCGAAAAAAGATTTAGAATCGCTGGTTTAAACATTTGATCCCATCATTTAATCCTATCCTCTAAGTTTCATATAACGTTATTTGCGAGAGTTTTTTTTTTAATTAAGTGATTTGATATATAAAGATAGTAGATAAATAATTCACTTATCTGTTTGTTTACAAAGTGGCTTATTCATGGTGATCCCTAAGTAACCAAGGTCGGTACTTGAGGTCGCCATTTTGTTGCGCAACATTTCGTAACATCCCAATAGCGCAGTGGTTAAAGTGATTACCGATAAACAGGTTCGATTCCTGAAAATAAAAACATGTATAATGCTCTATTATGTAAATTAATTTGTTTTTTTTCTATATCATATAAGAAATTCTACAAACGAGGTGGCATTGACATATATTTCATCTTAAATTAGAATTTGTACAGTATATAGATATTAAACATCTAATTTGTATGTAAGATTTGTATTACACGAGACTATTTACAGAATCTATTTATGTATCCAGTCTCGAGGACTGCGTCGTTTGATCTACTTTAGTCTATCTATTCGTCTTTATATCACTCAGTTTGTCTCCTAACCACATATGTATTTGGGACTAATAATGTACTGTTTTAAGTACAATGCAAGCATTCAGTCCATAGATTAATAAGTAGTCATGGGCAACGCAACTAAAATTTACGACTTGCAGATCAGTTAACGGTTCACATGTATGAGGTAGATCAGTGAACTGACTCGCAACTCAATTTGTATCTGCATAAAGTTATTTACGTTTCAAGCTGCGATAAGCGAGACACTAAGCAGCTCATCGACTCATATTGTATAAGAATTGTGAGCTGTAAATTTAGTTGTCGCAACTCAACGGTTCAAGTTCATGTGAGATCTTTTGAATCTATTCAGAAGTGATTTACACATGGTTAATATTAAATTAAAAGATTGGATGTGTTACATATCTTTGATAGAATATTAGTAGTAGTCGCGGGCGACAGCTAGTTATTTCATATCTTGTTTTAACCTTCGTTTAAAAGCTATTTGTGAGCGAAGGTTCAGCAGAAAAAAGTAATAATGATTAAAATAAGAACCATTGACGTCATTTAATCTTACTTCTTACTAATATTATAAATGCGTATGCATGGATGGATGTTTGTTACAAGAAGGAATGCATGGATCCTGTTGAAATTTCGCATAAACGTATAATATATTCTGGTAGAACACATAAGCGACTTATTAAGTTTTTTTTTTAATATTACGTGAGGGTAGTCAACAGCTAGTCTAAACTATTATACAGTTGAACGACCTCGTGTTTTATTATATTATTAGTTTTTTTTTTTATTCCGACATTGATTGCAAGGCCTTTGATAGAGTAGACATAATTTGAATTTGTTTTTTTTTCGCTTTTTTTAATAACTGTTTATAGAATCAGACACGGTTTTTATGACTTATGAATGAAGCATACTTCAAACTTAAATCGTTAGAGTCATGTTACTAATATAAATGCGAATGTTTGGATGAATGGATGTTTGTTATGTTAGGAAGAGAATCCGACACTGTGCCGGTGTACCGGCGCAACACTAGCCTAACTAAAATGACGCTTATGTCCCTCAGTAATCATTCTGACACTTGACTTGGTAACGAAAGCGCGTTATTAGCACCAAAGGATTCTTACTAATAATGTCTGGATGAAATTTGGCATACATATAGAACATAGTCTGTAAGAACACATAGGCTACTAATGTTTTTTTTAATTCCGCGTGGTCTGTGTCTCGGGCGACAGCTAGTATGACATAACTTTTATAATTAATGTCACAATGTCACCCTTAATCGATGCTTGTATTACTAATACATAGATTGTTGATAGTCTGTAGCCATGGAGAATGGAATGAGGCTACAGTTACAAGGACGTATGGAATTTCATACATTAATCAACTATTTTGTATGTATTTATCTGTGTTATATGTCGCATTAATTGATATTCATTTCATCATCAGCTCACTATAAGTCCCCACTGAGGGGCTCGGAGCCTACCCTAAGTTAGGCGTGACTAGGCCATAGTCAACCACGCTGGCCCAGTGTGGGTTGGTTGACTTCACACATATCTTTGAATTTCTTCTCAGATATGTGCATCACAATGTTTTCAAATGTACATATGTAAATCGAACATCGAAAAACACATTGGTACATGGCGAGATTCGAACCAGGATCTGCAGATTACAAGTCAAGTGCTGAAACCTCTGAGCCACTGAGCGTTGATTGATATATAGTTAATATATTTAAAGAATAACGAACAATATCTTTGTCACAACATCCAGGGCCGGCCTCAGGACGCTAGACGCAAAGGGGCGCGTATTACACATTCTCATGTATCCCTAAAAAGCATAGAAAAAAGGGCGCCCTTGAAATCTTACCCAGGGCACAAATAGATCTAAATACGTCACTGGAAAGCTCTGAGCTTATTGTTATCTCTGCCTCTTTATAGACAATGAAATAGATAAATAAATCTATAATACTAAAACATTGGTTCCCATAGTGGAACCCCACCACACACTCACACCCCCAAAAAATTCTGAATGAGAATAGAGTTAAGGATCCATGAAAAGTATCACCAAAGTTAACTGAAACTAAGACATTTTTAGAATCGATTTATAAGGTTAAAAACAAGTATGGGAATTATTGATTTAGACATCTTGATAAAGATAAAAGAAGCTGAAACATTCATTGGATTCGAATTCGCTACAATGTTACGTTCTACGCACTTGACTGTTGGCGCATTTCCAATTGTTTCTATTATTTTGACAATATTAATCTGTGTTCATGGAAAATTGGAACGTGTTTATTATTTCCTTAGTTTATTTTCTAAGAATCTATTTACTCATTTATAATATGAATGAGATAAATCTAAAAAAAAATAATAAAAAAAAAACAAAAAATCCGATTGGATTACATCTTAGGTAAGGTATCAAACAGATTAGGAATGAAATAGCTACTCATTCTTCAAAATCAGTTAATTCAACAGCAAATCCTTATATATAAATGCTTATGTAAAGCGTAAATAACATTATATTACGAAATTATTACAAACAATCGATATTAAAATTCGCAAACAATACAAAAAATGCAATATTAAAATCATCATATCACTTTTATGATAAGTATATCACGCGTGATGTCCACTATCACGTTACGCGTGATAAGCACACCGCACCCCCGATAGTAACCACCGTGACAGCGTGACCCGACGTGATAAAATTTACGCGATCGAAAATTTTTAGTACATTTATAGCATAGTTACTGTGAAAGTTTATTGACTTAAAATTGATAATATTACGTATAACAACCGCTTTTAGGAAGCAATTTTTATCAACAATAAAGTATTATATTATGAGTTATTAGCTATTGCCTTTTAATTAATTTAAAAAAAAAACTTAAATAGTCTATGTGTTCTTCCGGACTATGTTCTACATCTATGCCTTTTAGCCAGATGCATCCGTTCTGGATACTCTTGGATAACTAAACTAATATACATCCATCGAAACGTTTGCGTTTATAATAGTAACATGGTCTAATATCGACCAATAGGTGGCCACTATTTAAATAATTAAGTACATACAGACAGTCTGCTGTTTTTAATGAAAAATTGGATTATTTATTTTGGTAATATAGTCATAGAGCGTTGGTGGCTCAGGGGTCAAGCACTTGACTTGCAATCTGCAAGTCCTGGGTTCGAATCCCGACATGTACCAATGTGTTTTTCTGTTTCCGATTTACATATGTACATTTATCCGACGTTCTTACGGTGAAGGAAAACATCGTGATGCAACCTGCACATATCTGAGAATAAATTCAAAGATACGTGTGAAGTCAAACAACACGTACTTGGCTAGCGTGGTTGACTATGGCCTAATCACCCTTCTTAACTTAGGGTAGGCTCCGAGCCTCTCGATGGGGACGTATAGTGAGCTGTTAATGTTGTTGTCATATTTCATGTGTTATTGATGTCAGTTTGCGATAAAAAGTGGGAAGCGAATTTATTTCTTTAACTGCATACATATTGGGTTCATGAAACCCATCTGAAACAAGTGAAGAATGCTGCATTACGAATCCAAAACATAATTTTGTATTCAATTGAAATCACTTGAATGGATTGGATGTGAATAACAGCATCCGTTGATTGTACTTACGAATGAAAAGAGTACAGACCAAACATTACAACTTTACATGTATCTGTGACATGGAAACTCTTTTAAAATTCTTTAAAAGAAAAAAACACGAGTAAAAACTTTTTTTTTCATTTTTTTTAAAAAAGTTTGAGACCCACCTGCCAACTACTTTATGATTAAGAAAAATTCAAAATCGGAACACCAGGAGCGGTACGCGGTAACACAAAAAAATACAGATGAATTGATAACGTTCTTCTTGTTGAAGTCGGCTAAAAAAACAACGGAAATTTGGTATTGTAGAACATAATCTGGTATACATAGACTAATTGAGTTTTTTTAATTCCGCTCGGACGTAGTCGTCGTGCTTGTATAAACGACAAATGCAATATAAGATTGTAACAAATACCATACACACAAAGTAATCTTTGAGCAAGCATAATGAGTGATTCTTTATGTCATGAGATAACGCAGCAATGTAACCAGAGACTTATTGACCTCCACCTAAGTTTATCAAAACCTCTATCATTGAACTAAGCTGTAGATAATATTTTTTATATTTCGAAATTAAAAAAAATGTTTAAAGTATTTCATCCTATACTCTTTGTATGAGAGTTTTTTTAACCTCTATGATGACGTCACATAGTCATTTCTTTTAAACTAGGAATCTCTCTTGGATGTTTATTAATAAAAATCTTAATGCGAAAGTTTAGATGGATGAATGTTTGTCGGTATCTCCGGAACGGCTCAACGGATTTTGATGAAATTTGGCATTTTGTAGAACATAGTCTGGAAGAACACATAGGCTACTTATTAAGTTTTTTTCCGCGCGGACGGAATCACGGGCGACAGAATAGTCTATGTTACTAAGGAATAATATAGCACACTAATAGTGAATGAATTATTAAAAACAGTCCAGTAGTTTTTGAGTTTATTCGTCACATACATACAGAAGTATAAACTTATACATCTTGTTTAAATTAAATGTAACACAAATTAACTATGATATGCAACATCTGCTTTCCTCACTATCTGGTTATATATAAATCTGCAAGTCATGTTAACTCCTATCATTTAAAACTATTGCACAATATAATACAATGACGTCACAGTGTATATATATATAT
>NW_013530893.1:6008647-6061991 GCF_000836235.2 Papilio xuthus | reverse complement strand
ATTTTGTATTCAATTGAAATCACTTGAATGGATTGGATGTGAATAACAGCATCCGTTGATTGTACTTACGAATGAAAAGAGTACAGACCAAACATTACAACTTTACATGTATTTGTGACATGGAAACTCGTTTAAACTTCTTTAAAAGGAAAAAAACACGAGTAAAAACATTTTTTTCATTTTTTTTTAAGTTTGAGACCCACCTGCCAACTACTTTATGATTAAGAAAAATTCAAAGAGTAACAAAAAAAAATACAGATGAATTGATAACGTTCTACTTGTTGAAGTCGTCTAAAAAAACAACGGAAGTGTAGCAAAAAGAAGGAAATTTGGTATTGTAGAACATAATCTGGAATACATAGACTAATTGAGTTTTTTTTTAATTCCGCGCGGACGTAGTCGCGGGAGTTGGTGCTTGTATAAACGACAAATGCAATATAAGATTGTAACAAATACCATAGACACAAAGTAATCTTTGAGCAAGCATAATGAGCGATTCTTTATGTCATAAGATAACGCAGCAATGTAACCAGAGACTTATTGACCTCCACCTAAGTTTATCAAAACCTCTATCGTTGAACTAAGCTGTAGATAATATTTTTTATATTTCGAAATTAAAAAAAAAACGTTTAAAGTATTTCATCCTATACTCTTTGTATGAGAGTTTTTAACCTCTATGATGACGTCACATCGTCATTTCTTTTAAACTAGGAATCTCTCTTGGATGTTTATTAAAAAAAATCTTAATACGAAAGTTTAGATGGATGAATGTTTGTCGGTATCTCCGGAACGGCTCAACGGATTTTGATGAGATTTGGCATTTTGTAGAACATAGTCTGGAAGAACACATAGGCTACTTATTAAGTTTTTTCCGCGTGGTCGGAATCACGGGAGACAGCTAGAATAGTCTATGTTACTAAGGGTTAATATAGCATACTAATAGTGAATGAATTATTAAAAACAGTCCAGTAGTTTTTGAGTTTATTCGTCACATACATACAGAAGTATAAACTTATACATCTTGTTTAAATTAACTGTAACACAAATTAACTATGATATGCAACATCTGCTTTCCTCACTATCTGGTTATATATAAATCTGCAAGTCATGTTAACTCCTATCATTTAAAACGATTGCACAATATAATACAATGACGTCACAGTATATATATATATATATATATATACTATGCTTACATCGTATATACATAGGGCTGCCACATGGTTGTCTTTGTTGGCTTTTTTTAGACATCAACTAAGTTGTTGGTATCGTTTGTGTTTGCAATGTGGCAACCCTATTATCACATAGTTTAACCTTTGCCACTTATTGTATAATGAAATGTGAGATGGCATCGTAGCACGTGTCATGTTATGGTACACGTGTTGTATACAATCTTATTCTCATCGTATGAAAATATGTCATTAAAAATATTTTCTATAAAATAACAGTATCGTGGGAATTATTATTAACATATTAAAATAAATAATTGGAAAAGTAAACATTCTCATGTTTATATTTATACTAGTTATAGCCCACGAGTATGTCCGCGCGGAATTAAAAAATCTTTATTAGTACTCTACATGTTCTTATGTCTACATCTATGTCAAATTTCAACGATATCCATGCAGCCGTTCTGGAGATGTCTTCTAACAAACATCCATCTAAACATTCGCATTTATATTAGATAAGTCTTTATTCGCTGACCAATACATCATTTTTTATTACATAAACTTAAACTACTTTTTTTTAAACAGACAAAAACTATAACTTTGTTTTCAACTTCCAGTTGGTTTGTCAGGATGTCCTTCGACATAGGCATCACCTAGATTTTTCCATAATTCCTTGTCCCTAGCTAATCTTCTCCATTAATAATATTAGTAATATTTAAAAAAATCTGTGATTCGAACTCTGAACTTGTACCGATGTTCTTGCTACTAAGCTATTGGGTCGTTTAAATTCGCTGTAACGCCATTAGCTATTTGTTATCTAAATATGCGATATTGTTATGCAAATCCGTAGTTTATAGTCAGCCATTATTATTTATAATGCTAATAATTGATAATTATTGTAACATTATTAAAACAATTCATATTATAGATATACAGAGTGTCACAAAATTCAACGATAAAACTGTAAAACTGAACTGAATTTTGGGACACGCTGTATGTTATATTGTTTGTTTCGTTGTAACGCTTTGAATTGGAAATCAAGGTCATTTTTAGATCCTATGTCAACTAGCTGTCGCCCCCTATTCCGTCCGTGCGGAAAATAAGCTTATATGTTCTTCCAGACTGTTTTGAGATGCAATCTAACTAACACCCATCCATCCATCTAAACGTTCGCATTTATAATATTAGTAAGATTTACTTTTGACATCAATTGACAGTATTAAAAGATTCGAACTTTATGTCGGCTTGTGATATTCATGTGGTGCAAGATGTGCCTGCGGATGTCGGAAGGCGTGCTAGTACGAAAGATATAAGTTTGAATTCTAATGTACCCATCTTTGATACACTAGAGAAGAATACTGGTCAAATTCCTTTCAGTCGTTCAGAATAAATATCACAATAGAATAGGTTTGTCTTTTCAGTAAACAATTGTATATGAATTCCACAGATCTGTGTATTATTTTAATAATTGTCATTTTTACCAGACGAGATCATCTTGTAATTTATCATTTATTTTGACAAGATGTAATGTAAAAAAAAAAGTGTAAAAACCATTTGTAATCTGTCATCGATAACTGTTTAATAAACAATCCGCGAGCCCGCCATTGTAATTCAAATTTCGAATTCGATTCGAATCAGTCGACTTGAGGACGCAGTGCGGAGTGGTTGTGTTGTCAATAACGATATAAATTCTATTTTCCGATAAAGTTGATTTTTTTGTGCCAGTGCTAATAGGAAACTTTTTTGTGTAGTGATTTAAAAAAAGTAAGTTTTGTGGCATGAATGAACGAATGCAAATTAATAGCTCGTTAATTTATTTTGCGATCTTTTTATTGTGTTATAAATTTTATGGTAATTATTTATAATTTTATTAAGTAATGGTTTATGTCGATTAAAATTGTACGTTATCACGGTGTGGTTCTGTAGAACTTTTTGTAGCTTTTCAAAACTGGTTTACCGCGTGGATATGTCCTGCATACAGTTTCTTCCACGTAAAATTTCTGTCATAGTTATCCTTAACATAATTAAAGTTTTAAGAATCAGTTTAACATTTAAATAATAAAAAGCGGATTAAAAAATATTTTTTTCTTTACTGATTGAGTCATTTTTTTTTATTTAATAGTTATGCAATACATGACCAGACAGAATTGTGACCGTGATTTGCAACAATTTAAATATTGAAATGAAATGCTAAAATACTTTTAACAAGGAGGTTATAATTTTGACATTAAAAACTCTTTGGATAAATCCTTGAATTTAATATATTTTTATTCGATGGTAATTATTTTACTAATATTATAAATGCGAATGTTTGGATGTATGGCAACCGCGCTAATAGCAGCGTGTAGTGAAACTAGCTGTTGCCAACGACTCCGTCCGCGTGGAATTACAAAAAAATACTTAATAACTACCCTAATTGTTCTTCCAGACTATTTTTGACATTTGTGCTAAATTTTAACGAGATTGCAGCCGTTCAAAATATATCTTCAAACAAACATCCATCCATCCAAACATTCTCATTTATAATGTTAGTAAGAAGTAAGATTTTTAAAACCCTTTATTTTTTTTTAATTCGGAACTAATCGATAAATATTTTAATTTATTTTTATCAAACAATAATACTTGTATAAAATTATATCATACTATGTCTTATCATTGATAACAATTGTTCCGATAAAAGATTAGGCTGATCACAATTTATAATTTGGCGGAACGTCATCGACCCCGACTGACCTAGGTTTACTGATGTTCACAACAGACGAAACGGAAGAGATTCCGCCTTGCTTTGGCGAAAGAACATATATATAACTAGCGGACCCGACAGACGTTGTCCTGTCTACACGTCTTTAATTTGAATAAATTAATATGAAGTTAATATTTGATGAAAATTGTGAATCTAAACCATTCCCAGATCCCCTTGAACACACACAAAAAATTTCATCAAAATCGGTCCAGTCGTGTGAGAAAAGTTCAGTGACATACACACTCACAGATGAATTATATATATAAAGATTATGTAACGTCAAAAGATAGACATGAATATAGTTCATTTACTGTCTATTGGAAAAAGGTTTTTTTTTCGTAAATATCTTAGTAATATTATAAATACGAATGTTTAGATGTTTGTTAGAACGCATCTCCAGAACGGTTCAATGGATCTCGCTGAAATTTGTCGTAGATTTACACTGCGCTTCCGACGCTCTTTTTCGTTTATAAAAACTAGATGTCGCCCGCGGCTCTATCTGCGCGGAATTAATGATAATAAGTAGCCTATGTGTTCTTCCAGACTATGTTCTTTCTGGAGATGCCTTCCATCAAATATTCGCATTTATAATATTAGTAAGATTGCTTTGTTAAGTGTTTTAAATAATTCTACAATATATTATACATTATCTCACCAATTCTAGAATTTGTTTCTTTTAACAATAATTAATTATTCAAAAATATAACGGTAAAACATTTAGTAGAATATATTTTTGATACTAAATTAGTTTTGCGATCTAATATAAGAAATGCGAATGTTTAGATGGACATTTATTTGAAGGTATCTTCAGAACGGCTCAACGGATCTCGATGAAATTAGGTAGAGATGTAGAACAGTCTGTAAGAAGACATATGGTACTAATTACGTTTTTTATTTCGCGGACGAAGTCGCAGGGGACAGCTAGTATAGTAATATTTTTAAGTCAACAAACTTAATATCAGTTTTTTTTTTGTTTTAAATACATGTTTCAATTTGGATTTTGATACAGTATTTTACTAGTAAAGCGTTTTCATTTGATATACATGTTGTGATGGTTGTGCAATATGGCGCCCGCCATTTTCCAAATAATAGTATTTACATTTTATTAGCTATAAAACTAGAAAGTTCTTTTTTGCATTAATTATTTTATCGTATACACCGACATTGACCCTCATTTAAATTACTCGCAAATTGAAACTATATCAATATGGAAAAGTTATTCTTAGAAATAAATAAATGTATTCAATTTTACGATCAATAATAGTCAAGCGTTTTTAGAGATCCTTATTTGTTGCGAGTAGAACGAAACATTATAGAAAAAAAAAACTTAAGAGTCTGGAAGAAAACATAGGCTACCTATAATGTTTTTTTATTCTGCGCGGACGGAATCGCGGACGACAGCTAATATCTATATAAATGGATAGGCGATTGCTTAGAAATGATATCTTTTGCTTTCGATGTAATCACGCCTGTTAATGTTACATGACAGTTAAGTCTATCTATGTTATTAGTTCGAATCCACACTCTTTCAAACCGCTACCATCAGCGCCAAAATGGCGATCATCAAATTGGCACAAGATACTGTGTCTTATAGCCAGTCCATAGATACGGAACCAATGTACTAATTGTACGTATCACTTGTCAAGTTTGTTTTATATTACCATATGTGACTTTTTTATTGTTTTATTGGTGTTAAGTGGAAGTAATAACGAGCTACGGACCGGTTGCCATGCGGTTAACACATGTATACGTATATAAAAAAAAATTGTATGTTCTTTGTATGCGTTCTTAGAACACTAGACTTTCATGGAGACTTTCGCCAGAGTGGAATTTAAATCATGCTAGGCCTGAATATTTGTGACAATCCTATAGTGATCGAGGATTTAGTCAAAATTGTTGTAGATATTTAGTGTCATTTACGCCCGATAGTTGCGCTCCACGTATTTAAATTTACTTTCCAAGTCCTGTCATAATCATACCACTTACCCGGTACTTACCCATATTTAACGAACAGACAAAAATTTTTTTTTTAATTAAAGTAACACAAATACAATATGTGCATGAAATACAAATTATTTTTATACATACAGACGCTCCAACTTTATCTGTTTTGATTTCAAACCCTACGTATAGATGGCGCTAGTAGTATATTAAAACGCGATGTCGTTTTACTCACTACGAATAGAGTAGTTTTAGCGCATACGCCGTCTCGTCGATCAAATAATATTAGGTGGCCGCAAGTTTGCCCCCTTTTAATTTATAATATTTTTGACATCGCCGTCTTAAACAATTGGTTTTGGCGGTTATATTATATTATATATAGAACAGTCTGTAAGAACACATAGGCTACTTATTAATTTGTTTTTTTTTTAACAACTAGTTATTCATAATTTTATTACTTTAATTTTACGTAACGAATTACAAATCATTAAACACTAATTCAGTAATAAAACTTTATTTGAATATTGGCCTACTTAGTAGACCGTGACAAACCTTGATCATTGGAAAAACCAATGAACCTTAAACATTGTTTAGATTCTTAACAATGATTGTATTTAGATTTAGCATTCTAACTGTGGGTTTCTGAAACCGAAATCCCCGTTTAAAACATATTGTTTTCCTGTTTTGTCTATATTTTTGAGAAAGGATGTTTTTTCTGTAAAATTTAGACGTTAATTTACAACATAGGATAATCAATTGTATGTGTTAGTACATCGTCATCATCATCAGCGCCCTATACGTCCCCACCGAGGGGCTCGGAGCCTACCCTCCTCCATAGCGGAGGCATACCCACTAAACCTCTCTGTTCCTCCAACGCATCGGGACGGGACCACGGGCACGCTTTCGCTCTCGTCCGCGGCCCCGTCTGCGCCAGCTGCCGAGGCAGCTCCCTCTTTCGGGGGGAGGCAGTCCTCAGTCGCCGGTGATGGACTAGCCTACCCTAAGTTAGGGTGACTTAGGGCCATGGTCAACCACGCTCGCCCAGTGCGGGTTGGTTAACTTTACACGTATTTTTGAATTTCTTTTCAGTACATCGTTTTTATAATAGTTATGACGTATACCAGGATGTCGTAATCTTAATATAATTGTATAATACATAAGTCGTAATCATTAGATTGTATGGAGTATTGTGTAGTAATTGATAATAGCTATTGATAAGTAATTTTCGAATTAAAAAAAAACAAATACTTTTTACACGTGTTTTGGCGGATAGACAAAGGTCGATGAAAGTTTGGATGGATTGTGAGTAAGAGGATATGCGTAAGAATAGAATATCTTCTGTAGAAATTGTCTACAGTGGACTTGGCATGAATATTTTTGACAAGCACCATTGTATCGTCGACAAAATACATGCAGCGCCCCTAGCGGACGTAAAGTACACTTACTAATATTATAAATACGAAAGTTTGGATGGATGTTTGTTTGAAATTTTCTTCGGTACGGTTCAACAGATCTTGATGAAATTTAGTAGATGTAGAACATAGTCTGGAAGGACACATACGCTATTGATAAGGTTTTTTTTTTTAATTTTATGCGCGGACGGAATCAAGAGACACAATTGACAATGACGATACACAAATATTCGTTACTAGCTATTGCCCGCGGCTCCGTCCGTGCGGAATTAAAAAAAAACTATTTGTCGCAGCGTAATGTTACATAGCCTAAAGCCTTCCTCTATAAATGGACTATCCAACAAAAAAAAATCAAATCGGACCAGTATTTCCTGAGATTAGCGCGTTTAAACAAACTCTTCCACTTTATAATATTAGTATAGATAGGTCTATATTACGTCCTGGATGCAGGTGGCACAAGAACGGTCATCGTGGCGATCTTTGGGGGAGGCCTATGCCCAGCAGTGGGCGTCTCATGGCTGACAGGAAGGAAGGAATGTCTATATTACTAGATCGATATGTCGCGATGTATCCAACATAGTTAATATCGCGTCATAAACAAATGAACACAAATAGAATTTTCCATACTATTATATTTTACTATTGTAATAACTTTCATAATTAATATGTATGGCCAGTCATAATTTAGATAATGAAGGGTCTTGATTTAAATCAATTTACTTTGTTATTATCAAAATGTAAACACGCTGTATACTGCGAGTCAATGGTCGTGATACTTTTGTAATCATTCAATAAAATTTATATTCCGGCTTATGGATGGATGTATGTTTGAAGGTATCTCCGGAACGGCTTAACGGATTTTTATGAAATTTTTCACACATGTAGAACATAATCTCGAGGAAGACATAGGCTAATTTTTTTTTTTTTAATTCGATGCGAGTGGAACCGTGTGCGACAGCTAGTTGGCAATAAATGTTCATACATATATTTTTTGTTACAGATAATATAATTTCATCCTGAATACTCCAACGAAAACGGCAGCTGTCCGATTTTATCTACGACTGAAGAGACGAAGAAAAAAAAGAAAATAGTGTTAATTATTAAGTCTGTAAGACTGTAAACTGCCTGTGATATAATTTATTTTCAAATTTTAATTTATTTCTAAAAGAATTCTAAATTCGAATTAGAATACAAGACTAGAGAGAAATTAGATCTGGCCATTAACAAATTGGTTTAGCAATTAAAAAAAGAAAGTTGAATCTGTTTTTATCTGTGGTACAATGAGAGACAACATGAAGGCTTGTCAGCACACGCTGTCAGATGACGTCATCTACAAAGAGGTCGTTGTTATCGGTAAGTTAACATTCTACAGATTATATATTTATCATTTCTCTATTCAAGGTTAGATTCCGAATTGAATTCTTTATCACGTGGAACATTAATTATACCAAATTACCCTATTTTTATACAAGTATTCAGTCGGACTTATCCTGTCGCCAGCGATTCCGATACGAATTTAAAAAAAAACTTAGTAGTCTATGTGTTCTTCCAGACTATGTTCTATATCTGTGCCAAATTTCATTCGTTGAACCATTCCAGAGACGCGTTCCTTTTTACGTTTATAATATTAGTAAGATAAGGAAGATCTCTCACAGGTAGCCCTAAATTATAAAATAAATTATTGTCTGGCTATTCTTAAAATAGTACGACAATATACCTTATTCTAACAGGAGACTTGACCAATAAAGTCAATTGACCGTCTCGACGTTCGTAATTAATGTTATTAATTTAAATTGATTTAACATAACGATCCTGAAAACTCAATAGCACCGGGAATTTGAACCTTAATACCATGGTATAAGACTGAGTTTTGTATAAAATGTCGACATTAAATTAGCATTTCATAAAGTAATTTAAAAAAAAATCAAAATATAATAATGTACTAGTAAGATGAAGCGTAAATACACTTCTTTATAACCCAGAATCTTAGCAATCACTACTTATTTTTCTAAAATATTGTTTTTAATATAAAGCCCTATATTTACGACACGCTTTAGGCTAAATATTTTCATGCCATTAAACTTAAGTGATGAGTAAATTGAAAAATATAGTTATGCAAGAAAGGGACAGAAATTGCAAGCCAATAGCAACAAAGACGGTTGCCATGGTAACGACATTCTCATTTTTATATACAAATATATTAACGCGTATTGTCTTACTTAGGCAATGGTCCTAGTGGTCTGGTGACGTCATACATGCTGGCTGGGAACGTGCCATATTTGAAGCGGAATATTCCTGATGAACTGCCCATCGACGACATGCTGAGAGCCAGGTGAGAATTGTATTTACTTACTAGCCCTTGACTTCTTCAGCATGGAATAAAAAAAACTTAATAAGTAGCATATATGTTCTTTCAGACTATGTTCTACATCTATGCCAAATTCCATCAAAATTCGTTAAGTCGTTGCAAACATACCTGCTAACAAACATCCATCCATCTAAACTTTCGCATTTATAATATTTGTAAGATTACTCCCCTATACATTAGCTACTTTCTATTAAAAGTCACGTCAAAATTGGTGCAGCCATCCTAAAGTTTATCCGGGACAAACACGAACTTGCGGACAGACAGACAGACAGACAGACTTTCTTAATTTTTTTCTTGATTTTTTTTTCAATGTGAACGATAGAACTCCGTCTAATACTACCAAATAACTCGAAGAATGATGAAATAAATTAATTTTCCAGATTATCCAACCTGCCTCCAGGACAGAATCTACTAGAAACAGACCTTATGGAGTTGGCAGAGGGCTTGGAAGGACGGAGTCACAATCCCATACCTTTATTGGTAAGTGTTCAATACTTTTGTCTTGTTCACAAAAAACTACAAAACTACAGACTGTAGTGCTTAGAAAGTATAAGCTAGTAAAAGCATACCTTTGCGATATTAAAAAAATATTTTGAGACGATTTTACGTGGTAAACTTTGTTTATTCGCACGGAATTAATAAAACCTAGTAATTAATAAAGTCTATAGTTGTCGCAAGTACTTTAGAAAGATCAATACTTGAGACAAAACTACCTTATCTCCCAAGTTGAACCAAATTGCAGATGCTTACATTTGTTCAGTAGTTTCGGAGTTTATCGCGAACATACATACATCGTGACACTAATTTTTTATTTACATAAGATGTTATCCGGGGATAGTGTAGCTTCCCAGCAGTGATAGTCTCAAATAGTAATAGTAGTTTTGGAGTCTATTTAGTACAAACTTTTTTCTCTTTATAATATAGACAAAATCAATCGCTATCGGCATCCAAAGGGTTAAATGTTAACATTTAAACTGACATATTTATAATTTTTATGTAACAATCGATAATATCCACGTGTATAGTTTTATAAAACTTCATCATCAGCTCACTATACGTCCCCACCGAGGGGCTCAGAGCCTACCCTAAGTTAAGGGTGATTAGGCCATAGTCAACCACGCTGGCCAAGTGCGGGTTGGTTGACTTCACACATATCTTTGATATGTGCAGCATTACGATGTTTTCCTTCACCGTAAGAACGTCGGATAAATGTACATTTGTAAATTGGAAATCGAAAAACACATTGGTACATCTCGGGATTCGAACCCAGGACCTGCAGATTGCAAGTCAAGTGCTTCACCTCTGAGCCACCGACGCTCTAACTATAAAACTTACAATCTGTAGTATTAAAGAAGACATACAGCATGTTTTAAAACTCATCTTGTTATAAAAGTATTAGTAATACGATTATGATTCTTTTTATAGTTGCTTAACGCACGTGTTGGAATACCAAAGTCGAAATAACGTCATATCTTAATCAAACATATAAAATTATATTACTAGCTTTCGCCCGCGACACTGTCCGCGCGGAATTGAAAAAGGCTTAATTAGTAGCCTGTGCGTTCTTCCAGACTATGTACTACATTCATGCCAAACTTCTATCCATCAATCTAAATACTCGCGCTTATAATATAAGTAAGATATATAAAATTCTCAACCTAACTCAAATATGTCTAGTTTTAATTAATTTTGTTTTATGTATATTAACAAGTTAATTTACATACAATGGTACATGCAAATGTCGTTTTCATAAATATTATGATTAACATATCGAATTTCGTGAATAAGCAAATTTGAAAAAAATACTGTTGTAATCATGTAAAAGTCTTTTTACTGCCTTCTAATTAATATTATAAATGTGAATATTTAGATGGATGGATGTTTGTTTGAAGGTATCTACAGAACAGCTGCATGAATCTTGCTGAAATTTGTCATACATATAGAACATAGTCTGGAAGAACACATAGACTACTAACTTTTATTTAATTCCGTAAGAAGTCACGGGCAACTTTTATAATAATTTTAAGAACGTAAATATATTTTAATATTAAAGAATGTCTGTAGACTAGCGATCGCCCGCGACTGCGTCCGCGCGAACTTAATAAAAAAACATAAATAATAAGTAACCTATGTGTTCTTCCAGACTATGTTCTATATGTATGACAAATTTCATCGAGATCCGTTCAGCCGTTCTGGAGATACCTTCAAACAATAATCCATCCATCTAAACATTCGCATTTATAATATTAGTAAGATAAATATTATCTAGTAATAATGTGTTTTGTAATATTTTCAGATGGACAATCTGTTGAGGCCCTGCGCTGATTTAAATATTGACGCAGATTCACTTATAGAGTGGAAATATGATGTAGAGAAACAGGTAAGCTGTAACATCATCATCAGCTCACTGTACATCCACACTGAGGGTCTCGGATCCAATCCAACGCTGGCTCGGTGCAAATTGACTTCACACATATCTTTGAATTTCTTCTCAGATATGTGCACCATCACGATGTTTTCCTTCACCGTAAGAACATCGGATAAATGTACATATGTAAATCGAAAATAAAAAAACACATTGGTACATGGCGGGATTCGAACCCAGGATCTGCAGATTGCAAGTCAAGTGCTTAACCCTTCAGCTACCGACACTCTATTCTTAATATCTTGCTAATATTATAAATGCGAATGTTTAGATGTATGTTTTTTAGAAGTTATCTCCAAAACGGCTCGATGTAGAACATAGTCTGGAAGAACACATATACTAATTAAGATTAGTTAATTGTACGCATACGAAGTCGCGGGCGACAACTAATATTATAGTTGATAAATTGTTGAATATAATATTTTGTTAAAGGCACGTTTTATTATTACGTTGTTTATGTTGTGTCATAATAATGGATTTGATTATATCGTATATTACTGGAACTATTGTGTTTACCTTATTATAAATATAGTAGTGTAAATAATTCATTATTTTTAACTCGTGTTTAAATATAACGCGTATAATTATATTTTAACAGTGGTAGAGCGAGCTTTAACATGTTCGCACGAATTGTCCCGGCTCGCTCAGTGAAATACCACGACCACACAGAAGACACGCCTCAAGTGAAAGCTATTCCGCGTACAGTCTGATGAGTGTGCGTCCCGGAGGCCTTATATAGTCCTCTTTCCCTTCCCACCCTCTTCCTTATAAGGAAAGGATGGAAAGTGGAAGTGGACTTTCCGAATGAAAGGATGCATGGAAAGGGAAAATATTTTCTTTCTGTGCATCCTCTCCTCCGTCGATTAAAGTTAGGCAACGCATATGCGATGGCGTATGTCTATAGGCAACGGTCACTTCGCTATTTCAGCGATTTCAGGTGGCCGCTCGCTCGTTTGCCACCTTATGATATAAAATAATAATAATATACATACGGAAAGAGAGAAAGAAAGGTTGTTATTACTGGTAATAAAGATTAAACCTAAAAACAATAACTAACATAAATTGCACAATGAGAAATGAAATTAAACTTAAATTACCATTTATGGTTATTTTGTGTAAACTAGTGATGCCCACAGTAGACATTGGCTGTATCGTGGACATTTTCATATACGTATACAATATTCAGTACACAAAATAACATAAAGCCACACTCACGTCATTTTAGCATTTAACAAGTATCGGTTACTCCGGTACACATATAATAAAAAAAATATAAGATATGAATATGTTAAAGGATCTAGGATTGTATCTTCAAAAGGTTCTCAGTATCGTTATAATTTAAAGTTAGCAGCCACTTCTGTAGGGTAAAACTGGCTCTCATCCGTGACCTCGGCAGCTGGCGCAGACGGGGCCGCGGATGAGAGTGTAAGTGTGTCCGTGGTCCCGTCCCGATGCGTTGGAGGAACGGAGAGGTTTAGTGGGTATGCCTCCGCTATGGAGGAGAATCCCACATAACTACCGCGTCCCCCCCCCCGGGGCGTGGAGTATGCATAAAGCATTCCTCTCTGGAAAAAAAAAGGTGTCTCTAGAACTGTTTAACGGATCTCGCTACTAGATATATTAAAAGCTAATGATCTGTTTATACTTTGTCTTGTTTATACCAAATGTATAATTGTTTATGTATATGTTAGGTGGAGCACGTGGTGCTGGGTCGGGGTCAGCCGGGCGGCTCCTGGCATACCTTCCCCCCCGCGCTGCGCACCCTCTCCCCCGCACCCTGGCTCGCCCTCCCCCCGCACCGCACCGCACACCCCGCACCTGCCCCGCACTCGCCCCCCGCCCCCCACTCGCCGCACGCCCGCCTCACCGCGCGCGCCCTCGCCAACTACTGCAGGCGATATGTACGAGTCAATAATTTGCAGGTCAGTTCATCATCAGCTTATTACACGTCTCTACTGAGGGGCTCTGACTTTACCCTGAGTAAGGAGTCACTAGGTCATAGTCAACGCTGACCCAGTGCTGGTTGACTACACACATATATTTGAATTTCTTCTCAGATATGTGCAGCATCACGATGTTTTCCTTCAACATAAGAACATAGAATAAATGTATATATGTAAATCGAACACAGGGAAACTTTTGTATATGGCAGTTAATAATCCGACTCGAAGGACCAAGACATGATCCTTCAAGCCGGATTCTTTCAGTTAAAATAGACTGGTATTGTAAAAATATTGTGCTATTAACTAAATTGTAATATTAAAGTTTTGTTTATGTGCATTTTGATAATATTTCAGCGTTTCTTCCGATGCGGTGTGACAGTGACGAGCGTGTCGCGATGTCCGCGCGGTGGTGGTGGTGGTGGTGGCCCGCCCTGCGCGAGCGCCGCCTGCCCCCGCGCCGCCACATTCTGCGTCTCCGGGTAACTATGCCCTCCCTTATCCTTTTCTTGATTTAAGCACAACCGCAACATATATAATCTTCTTATACATATGTAAATATTGGTGTACATAAAGTTTACAGAGGTATTGAGGCCTTTTTATTCATTTTTAATTTACAATCATCCAGATGTTCACATGGTAAATTTTCATCCATACAAATACCCGCTGTATTCTTAAAGTTGACAAAGATAAATAACAATATATTTTAAATGAGCACTTTGTTCTTAGAAACTCAAAGGTAGAAAAACCATTTCTACGATTTTTTTTGTATCCCTCATATTAAAGTTTGCATGTATTTTTAGAGATTATTAGTTCGAATTCTTTGTCGTGAATGGCGCACTTTCCTTACCAAGACAAGTTGTAGAATGAATAGTGAGGGGACACGAACGTCGACATCTTAGTAAGGCTAGTGTTGCGCCAGTACACCGGTATGTATGTATGTGTATGTGTGGGGGGGTGCTGCAGATACGACAGCGTGGAGGCGCGGTGCGTGCGCTACGTGTGCGGGCGCGTGGTGGTGGCGTGCGGCGGAGCGGACTCCCCCAACGCACACCTCGCCCACCTCGCGCACCTCGCCCCGCACGCGCTGCACCACCTCGCCGCGCTGCACTCCCCGCCTCCAGGTGATGCCGCATCTCATCACACCATCACATCATCACACACATACACATGGACAATAACATATATAAACTACCTAGAAAAACTCTAAAACTACTTCTTAGTTTTTTATTATTACCTAAAAAATGTTATTTTTTAAAAAAATTCAATGTTTTCCTACTTAAATTTAACACTTAATCTCATTATACACATTTTACATCATAGTATAGTATATTTCAAATATATCGCCAGCTCAAAGTCTCAAACCACAAAATTGTACTCTACGCAGAAACTCTTACGACATTTGGAGTCCATAATATAATAAAATATCATACTATCAATTAACTTTTCTTTATATCAGAAGAAAGACAATGGGTCCATGAATCTCGCTGAAATTTCACATAAATGTACATAATCTGGAAGAACACATAGACTACTAATTATTTTTTTTAATTCTGTGCGGACAGAGTCGCGGGCGACAGCTAGTTTTATTATATTATAATAATGTATGTAACATGATCAGAAGTGTCGAGCAGCAGCGAGGCTGCGCTGGTGGTGGGTTCAGGTCTGAGCGCGGCGGACGCGGTGCGCAGTCTGCGCGCGCTGCGCCGCCACGTGCTGCACGCGCACCGCACGCCGCCCGCAGCGCTCGCCCGCCTCCCGCCCGCCGCGTACCCTGACTACTGGGAGGTAACATTCACATCTCATACGACACCCCCCACCGCCCCCCACGTCCTCCAATACAAAAATAAATCCATAAAACTCAAAAACTATTTGTCACTTTCTATTCACTAGGTAAGAAGTATTTTGTTTGGAATGAAAATGGATTATCTTCCTACTTGCCCTCCAACCTAGATCTAGTCTTAATCATCGGCAGGCTAATTGGATACCATAAATAATTTTACACGTTCAATGCCATTATATACAGGTTTAATGGTTAATTAAACCCTTTGAATAGTTTTTTGATTAACTAGCTGTCAAAATCAAAAATAAATTAATAGCTTATGTATTCTTCCAGACTATACTCTACATCTGTGACAATTTTCATCAAAATCTATGCATGAGTCTTGGATATACCTTCTAGCAAACATCCATCTAAACATTCGCATTTTTAAAAATTAGTAAGACTAGTAAAACACTCGATATTCTATCACAATTCGTCAAACTATAAAGGCAGTGAATGTCGTAACTTTTAAACGTCAAAGTCACTAGATGGCGCTGTTCTTATTATGCACATAATTTCCCTAGATGGCGCTGTTATTAATCGAAAAATCGTAATTTATCTAAATTTCCAGATTTACAAGATGATGTGCGACGGTCCGAGCGGCAACCACCACAACTACACGCCTTATCCCGATCACGTGGTCGTCGACGTCACACCTCTAGACCCAGACAATGACAGCAAGTACAGCCTCAAGCGCGTCACACTTCTAGACCTCGCCACAAACCTGACCACACAGGTCACAGTCTCCCTCATCGTGGTCCTCATCGGCTCCAGACCTGATCTCTTCTTCCTCCAGACAAACTTCAATATCAACGATATAGAAATAAAAAAATGCATCAAATGTACCAACGAAAAGGAAAACAGAAAAATCGAAGAAAACCAAAAACAATGCTTCTTCAAAAACCATTGGCATTATTTCAAATCTGTATTAGGACAGAGCATTCAGAGTTGCAAGTCTAGATATTTGAATTATACAGAAATAAATGGCAACACTGACAATAAATGCAATAATACCAACTGTGACAAAATAGAAGACGGTTCTGACAATTTTAAATACGAAGTCATCCCGTATACTGATTTAGATAAACTTAAGTGTGAATGTCAAACCACAAACCCGTACAGCAGTGGATTGGGTTTCGGTATAGATCCATTGAAGCCAGTTGATGGCAGATCGAATCCAGTAGCCATAGACAAGAGTACCCATGAAATACTTAACGCTCCCAAAGGAATCTATGCTTTAGGACCACTCACCGGAGACAACTTCATAAGGTTCATCCCCGGAGGAGCGCTAGCGATAGTGGCTCACATACACAAAGAAATGAAGACAGTAGCAGAGTGATTTGATACTTACTCAGTGAAATAAATGTGATTTTATATATACTTAATTTTTTTTATAATAAATTATTTTTATACCCACCAGAGATTATTTGTTTTATTTAACATGTCACACAAGTCAGTAAGTCATAAAAAAATAGTAAAAACAGCCCTTTACTTCAGACATGTCAAACTAGACTTATTATAATACCTAGAAGTATTAAGCTTCGAGCGTCAGTGGCTCAGAGATTAGGCACTTGACTAGCAATCTGCAGGTTCTAGGTTTGAATCCCGCCATGTACATTTGTTCGATGTTCTTACGGTGAAGGAAAACATCGTGATGGTGCACATATCTGAGAAGAAATTCAAAGATATATATCTTCTATATGCGAAGTCTATCCACACTGGTCTATTGACTATGACCTAGTCACACATAACATAGGATTCGCTCCAAGCCCCTTAGTGTGGACGTATAGTGAGCTGATAATGACATTCTTCATAGTATTATGTTGCCCTGTCTTATGGTATATTTGTGAAACATCTTTTGTAAATAAAAAAGGTTATTAAAAAGATAAGATCAGAAACAACTATACATTTATTTAAAAGTTATAAGCTTTGTACAATCTCCAATCCATACATTATCCATCAAACTCATACAAGATATAAATCTTAGCACCATCATTTCTTTACCATACCAATTTGCATATCTAGTTGTTTTACAAACAGTTATATAGACCAACAAAGAAATCTAATACGGTGCAACTAACCGAGGGTTTCTGAGATTTTTGTATAAACCACCTGTCATTATCTTTGACAAAACTAAGATAACATGCTTTAATCAGTGATTTTGGTCTCAGTAAGCCACGGTTAGCAAAACTTATTACAATACCTAACTAGCGCAGCCCAGTGGATGTTGCAAGTGACACAAAATCCTTGTCACCGCATCATGTCCATATTCATTCACGTCTGTATTTATATTTTCTGACAGTACTAGATGCAATATCAAGACCACTTACTACGAAGACACCAAATATCTTTATTTAACTTGAAAAACATGCAAAATTGTCAAATTTATCATAGACACAAAATGTAAATATTTAGTTATTTTTGTAATGATCACATAAGCCGCAATTAAATTATACAAGCACATTTTTAAATGCCTAAAAACTTAAATTGATTCTTAAAGCCTCTATTTTTCTATAAAAATATATATCTTATATGTATTTTTACATTTCCATCCTTAAATTATAACTAGACATAATCAATTACCTAAATCAGTAAGGAATATTATTTTCGGAATAATATCTATAGATAGATCAAAATTAAGATTTTAACAATAAAATTTATTTGAACACATAATAGTTATAAAATAAAATTGAATAAAGACAATACAAGATAATATATGATTAGGAAGAATAGTATTTAACTATATAAAGTAAATAAAAACTAACCAAAATAAAATGTATTTAACATAGTTACATTATTATATAACTAATATTGCAATAATATGCAATAATAAGATTTATTTTTAATTATTTACAATATGGCACTATATAAGTTAAAATTTAAAAATATATAAATAAATCAGTTTGAATAAACTTATATATACATGTATTTAATTACGTCATTTTCCACGATATAATATTTAATTTTTTATAACATTTAATTTAGATTCTTAGCTTATTTTAAATATATTTTTTTTTAAATAAAAATATTTCTCTTATAACTACATAATTTATTTACATATAAGTCAAAATAAATATTTTCAAACTATTGAATCTATTAAAATATTCAAAGCCTTTTCTTTTTACATTAACATTTCATGCTTTACGTTTAAACTATCCGTCGCCGCGAATCTGACAATGTTTACAGAGAATAATTTCTTCAAATCAATTTAAAAAAAAATATTCAATTTAAAGATAAACAAAAATGTTATTAAATAAATTCCTGATCAGATCAGAAAGAGTAGTAATATGGTCAGAATAACATAATCCCATAAACAATATCATATTAAGTACAAGCAAAAATATTGTTAAACATACTATGATAACATTTCGTCAAGAGCCCAAAGCAAATAAGGGTTTCTCAAAGGGCAAATTCCTCAGGGACCTCAATTCATCAGCTAAGACTTGTGGCAACCCTAGCGACGCTGTTGGCACTATCAATGGAAGGTTTTGGACCAGAAACAACAGCACTATATTACGTAAAGATCTGACACCTACTGTTATATTCCAATTTGTTCTATACCTCATTCCACCAATATTAGCAGGAGCTCTAAATATAGGATTATTATTTATAACATATCTCTCTTTGGTTGTAACATCAGTGAATTCCCACGGATGTGTTATGTATGTATTTACATCGTAATAAGTGCCAGGTTCTAGTTTAACAAAGTGTTGCTTGGCACCATTAAAATCTCTCCACCACACATCGATAGGGCGCGACGACCGGTTCGTGAAGCGAAGATACGCAGTTCGTACCGACTCTATTGATCTTACGAGCACTCGTTCTCCTGATTGGTTGATCTCATATATTAAATCACCGTTACCAGCTTCCGGCATTATGTTATTGATTTAGTATTAGCTCACATATATCTAGCTACGTGTTTCACTCGCACTAAAATCAATTGCAATTAAATTAAATTGGATATCTAATTTTACTGTACGTGTATTCAAATTCCCGCCACAAACAAAAATATATCATGTTGGCAGAACTGATTCACTTCCACTAAATTTTCTGCACGATGGCTGTTTGTGTCGCTGTTATTGGAAAAGACGTAAGTTTTTACACATAATATCTTACATTCACATTCACTATTACTTTGTTCTTGTCTAGATTACGTTTTTATATAGTTAACAGGATTTTATTATTATTTTAAAACGCACTTGAACACAACATACATTGCTTATCGTATTGGCAAAATTTTCTCTTGTCATTTTCATTTGACATATTAACATGGACAAGCAACCATAAACAACAGCGCTTTAACAGTTACCCTTTTCTAAGAAAAAACATAAAGTTATAAGTCTAACTTACAAGTTATGAGATCAAATATTTATTTTTTTTTTTGGTATATTTCAGAATTCCCCTTTATACATCGGTGGTGTGGGAAATGACACAAACACCGATAACGAACTTTCTCGACAATGGCTCGTCCACACAGCCCTTGATGCTCTGGAAGAACGTTTAGCGACAACCAACACCAATACAGCAAACTCTGCTTCAAATGCTTCTCGTACTGATTTACGCGATTTGTATTTGGGATTACTTTATTCGACAGATACGCATAAAATGTAAGTCGCCATTGATACCTTGTTACACGGCATTCTTTTAACGTTGCCACCGTGTAGTTGAAAGAATGAAAATTATAAAAATATTTTCAGATATGGATATGTGACAAATACAAGGATTAAACTTGTTCTTGTAACAAGCTCAACATCACCAAGTGGTAGTAATATACGAGATGCGGAAGTACGGACTGCTTTACGTAGGTTACACGCGTTGTATGCCGATGCTATTTGTAATCCATTCCATTTGCCCGGTGAACAAATTACGTCATCGTAAGTAAAGATTGTGGAATGAAATAAAACGTAAAAAAATAATTTACCAAAAAAATTAAAAACTATTTTCCATTTTTTCCAGAAAATTCGACAGACAAGTGAAGAATTTGCTGTTAAATAATGTTTAGTCTATTTTCAGCTACAAGACATTATTTAGTTAAAGAAATTATAATTTAGCGATTATATACTTTGCGTTTAGCACACAATGCTCCTGTCCTTAAGAAATGTATGTATGTAATAAGTTCATTTATTAATAATTAAAAAATGTTACTTTGGAAGTATAAAATGTAAAATTTGTTAACTGCTTCAGCTTGTATGATTTAATAATTATAGCATTTAATATTTACTAGTTGTTTTTTATTAATGTATAAGAAACTACATGTATACTTAAATCTTACATCTTAAAATTGCACGATTTATTTAATGCAAAAAATCCTCAACAAATTATTAATGATCTATATAACCTGTAATATTCATAGACAAAAACTTTGATTTCGCGCGCGCGCTGTCAAAGAAAATTATTCTTTCTCTATGACCTAAGAAGTCAAGCTGTTCTCCGGTTCAGCGCTGAGCAGTTTTTTTTCGTGAAATTGTTTATCTCGACCGGGAAATCGCATCAAAATGGTGAGTACAAACAATTTTCTACATGATTAAATAAATAAAACTTATTTTGGTCGAACAGATGAGAAAAATACATAAGAAACTTTTTAGGTTATGACACGTGTTTTTCATATAAACATTTCGATACGAATATTTAGTTATAAATGCTAGATTTGTAAATTTTTAAATACGTTTAGTCCCCAATACTCAAAGTATACTAGTAATGGTTTTGAATGGCTAGTTTCTAAGTATTTGATGTAATGTTTCCAGGCAGCCGCTGTCGTGTCTGGGAAGGACATTGAGAAGCCTCAGGCAGAGATCTCGCCTATCCACCGCATCCGTATCACTCTGACATCCCGCAACGTGCGTTCCTTGGAGAAGGTGTGCGCTGATCTGATCAATGGCGCCAAAAAGCAGAAACTTCGCGTCAAGGTGTGTAAATACAAAAGTCTTTATAACTTCCACGTATTTACTGTGTTTATGTACTGTCATTCCCAAAAAAATATTGTATACATGCTGCAGATCTAATGACAATCCAAATTCTTTAGTTTATCATGATGAGAACTTAGAGCATAGGTGGCTCTGAGGTTATGCACTTGACTGGTAATCTGCACATCCTGAACTCGAATCCGGCCATGTACCAATGTGTTAGATTACATTACATTAATCCAACAGTCATATGGTGAAGGTGTTTGATGCAACCTGTATATATCTGCAAAGAAGTTCATTGATATATGTCAAGTTAATCTGCACTGTGCCTGCATGGTTAACTCTGGCCTACTCACCCCAAATATAGTGTAGGCTCCGAGCCCCTCAGTAAGGGTGTATAGTGAGCTAAATAAATGGAAGTTAGAATAAACGGTTCTATATTATTTTTAGCTTCTGTTACAGTAGTATAATACCTTTATTGACTGATTTTTGCGCCAAGATGAAGACACTGCATGTGAATGGTGTAGTGTTCACCAAAGTGGCGCTAAAGAAATGATATTCAAAGTGCAGTGTGCAGCCAATGATACTGCACTCTTCTCATAGGATAGCAACAATTGTAATATGAAAATTACTTATCCCATTACTTTAAAATAATTTATACCAACCCTACATAGAATTAGTTTTCTTGTCCTGTAATGGATTATTCAATACTATAGCTAAATAGTTATATATAACTTAAATATTTAGATCAAAAATAATATTCCAATTTTTTTTATATTATTGAATAAACCAATGCTTAACCACAAACCCACTTAGTAGTAAGGTGGCTATGTGATCGAAGGATGGTATGCACTAGCTTAGTAAATACCTATTTGCCCTACTGTTCAAGGAACTCATGTTAATGCTTAAAGGAAACACAGACGCTGCCAACTTATTCCAATTTCCTACTTACAGGGCCCAGTCCGCATGCCAACCAAGATCTTGCGTATCACCACACGTAAGACACCCTGCGGTGAAGGTTCAAAGACTTGGGACAGGTTCCAGATGAGGATACACAAGAGAGTGATCGACCTGCACTCACCTTCGGAGATTGTGAAGCAAATCACATCGATCAACATTGAGCCGGGTGTAGAGGTGGAAGTTACTATCGCAGACGCGTAGGCACATCTGCCACAATAAACTATTTTAAATAATATTTTGTTTTATTCTAAAAGTAGTTGTCTCCTTGAACTCTAGTAGCCTATGTGTTCTTTCAGACTATGTTCTATATGTATGCCAAATTTAATCGAGATCTGTTCAGCCGTTCTAGAGATATCTTCAAACAAAAATCCATCCATGTAAACATGCGCATTTGTAATTAAAGGAAAATTATACAGTTGAAATAAGTGTGTTATGGTTGTACATGGTTCTGTGATGGAGAAAAAACAGTGATAAGACATAACTTAAGACAAATTAAGTTTGTATGATGAATGACATGCACTTTTAAGCTACAAATAAGCTTGAAAAATGTCAAAAAAGTTTATAGTCATTATCCAAAAACAAAATTTAAACGGGACTGACTAAACACACAGAAATAAAGTGGAATTGCTATAGAGCAAAAAAATATTTACAAAACAAGTACGAAATTGTAGTATTATAAAATACATCTGTTTTTTTTTACTTTCTTTTCAAACAACATAAAACTTTTGAATACGTGATTATAGGTTATGTTGATAGACTGCATTCAAAATTAATACACTGGTGTTAGAACAAAGTGGATTGTATCGTTGGCATTCTATTTTTATAACAATCATGTCGATGTATCATCTATAGTTACTTGGAACTTTAGACGACGCCCACATGAATTGTAAATTACTAATGCAAACCCATAAATTCATCCAATCTGTGCAAATATTGTCTTATGCTTTTTATAACATTTCTGCAAAAGCTTTATAAAACTTATGAGATCAGATGTCAATGGTTAAAATACATTAAAAAAACATGAAAATCTCCAATTAGTTCGAAATAAAGAAGCTCGGTAGAAAGCTTCCGTAATAATTCAATTGTATTTGATTTAAATAGTACTTTTCGTGTTAAACTTCCGGTTTCTGTGTAATAATTTCTACGATTTGTAAAAACAATAAGCTTTATGTTACCTTTCTTTATATTGCATAGAATTGGTAATGTAAACCTAAATTATTTACTTGAATATCATAAATATCCTGACTATTTCAGAGAAAAAAAAATAAGACACTAATTTGAAAAATCTCAAAAGTTCATATTTTTTAATGTGAACACAAAGGCCGCCTACAAATCGCATGCGGATATGATGTAACGGTTCGACCTACAAGCACTACCTGCCTTGAATTGTAATCAATTTCAACTCGGTTATACATACTGCAAGGAAGTCATTCTCCGAAAGCATTTGTCCATCTGTTTATTAGGCGGCCTACTGGCCTGTTGTACTAATGATAATAAGATGAGCTCAGACAAATCTTAGATTTTATAATCGCATTTTCGAAATGAAAGAGTACTTTATTTTCAATTTATATATTTTTGAAGGAACTTAATGTTCAATTGAATAATTTCGTTAATCAAGTGACTAAATAAATTGATGAGTAGCCTACATGTTTTTTAATTAATTATTCCCGTTTTACTGCTTGAAATAGGATTGGAAAAGGAAAAACGCAGGGTTTTATTTGCTTATTAGGAAAATAAAAAATATTTTCCTATTAATACAATCATTTTATGCCCTACCTATGAGGGTGTCAAAAAGTTAATATATTAGCCAAGGGTTCTAAGACCTCACTAACAAAATTCTTTAGAAGAGTGATAACATGCTTCCATATAAGGAATGTGACGAGATTTGCATCGAGAAGCTTACGTATTCCGCTGTGATACAAAACCATATCGCTGTGTAACTTTTGTGCAGCGCCATCTAGTATTGAAATATAAATCTCTATTTAAAACATCTTCAGGCTACATTGTCTTTTTGTTTATTAAACCTATCAACAATTGGACAATGAAGCAAATTAATAACAATGTCTGACAGATTGTTGCGGCGCACAGACTAACAATTATTTAATTAAAACAAAGTGACCTATTACAATTAGTTACACGACCAATTATGGTGAGATAGTCAAAATAATGAGAGTCAAAAGAGTGAGATAGTACAAATAAAAAACAAAAATTCGCCCATTTCAAGAATAACTATGTACACGGAAAAATTTTTGCGATTGCTATTGTCATCAAGCTTTTTAAGGATCATTATTTTGATAAATTACACTGTTTCTTCGTCCAATAAAGGTCGCTACCTTAGCGAAAAAAATAGCGAAGTAACCGCTGTTACTTCGCTATTTTTGCGAATTAAGGCAGCTGCCTACTCGTTTACCACCTTATATTATATTAAAATTGTATCCATCCATATTAAAGTAATAATAAATAATAAAACTTCTTTATTGCCATCACACAAATATATCATATCACAAAAATTAATTTAGTTACAACATATTAATTAAAGATCGTCTTTTATTTATAATTTACTTTATCTTACACCTTTACTTAGTGAATGAACAATGCTCAGTAATTTACTATTACGACCTAATAGTTTAAGGCGCAATGATGTAATGCTTTGTCGTTGGTTATAAAAAAAACAAACGTACCTTGTCTGTGGCCGGCGCCGCGCTTCACTGCCTATAGACAATCGAATGAAATATGGCCGCCGTTTGCTTTTATTTTGAGATCGATACTCTTCAGAGTGAATTGGTAGGCATGGACATGGTTAATTAAATGTATCTAAAATTCTTGCATCCCATATTTATGCATGACAGGAGAAATTGTTACTTAAATAAAACTGGAATACTTGTAAAGACGTACTTAAATTGGTTGACCAATAAGCGCTTGTTTTTTTATAATGTCATCATCCTTCTGCTTTTATCATTTATTTGGGGTCGGCACAATGTTTTTTTTTTAAATCAATGTGATATTTTTCATTTCAGTCTTTAATATCGTCTTAATTAAGTCAGTTTTAACGCAATCTGGCTGTCTCTTTTTATCTTTTCAATCAATATGCCACAGATTTAAAAATATAAAAGTAATAATCTGCTTACGAGACGTTTCTTTCGTGAAAAAGCAGCATTGCGGTATTTATGTAACAAGGAAGCTTTCTTAACTTTATAACGGGACACGCCATCTTGTGTGTTGTTACAGCATTACGAACATGAATAATCACGTAATATTTTTTTTTATAGAACAAGGGCAAATACAACAGCTTAAATAATGCCAACATAAACGATTTAGTCGTTTTTTAAAAATATTATTTTTCTGATCTATTCTAATAAAATAAAGAGGAAAGATTTTTATTTTTGTATATCACGAATAAACTTAAAAATTACTGGACCAATTTTAATAATTCTAAATTTGAATTTTAGTAAGAACTTCTTGCTTACTCTTGAGTTTTAGAAAAACGATTAGTTTTTTTTTGTTATTCGTAGTTTTATAATAATCCTTTTAATCTACTCCTGTACTCAGAAACACTTAAATATGATATTAAGGGTTTCTGAGTACAAACTTTCCGTTTAAAATATATTATTATCTCTGTTTTGTCAAAGATGACAGGGACGACGATATGTTTTATACAGAGATTTTGGACACAAAAATCAACGGTATAATTTACAAAGTTGCTATTATATTCATGTGAATTATTCCATATTCTATTCAGAGTCGAAAACCAACAAAATATAATATGGAAGACTGTTTTAAAATTCAATTGATTCTCCGCAAACACAGCGCAATAGCTTACCTATGTATGTATAAGCTAACGTCAGGTCATCGGTCCCAACAATCAATACAGTCTGGATAGACGGCTAAGTGCAACCACTTCTTTAAACTCAGTTTAATCTATCGTTAATTTTAGGGCGTGTCTCTTCGGAAAATTACTCAGATAATGTCTAAATTACGGTGATTTGATAAGATTAATTAAAATGATATCGAGTTATTGATTGTAATTTATTTATTATGCAAAAAGCTGCCTTGGATTGGTCTTAGAAGGTATTAATGTTAAATGTATTATTGTTTTACAGTAAAATATATAATACACACTTTTTTTATAGAATTTTGTTTCTATCACTTAAATGTCAGGAATAACGATATGTTTTTTACAGACATTTTGGTCTCCGAAACCAAGGGTTAGTTTTACTTTTTTCAATGAACGTAATAAAATAAATTTTAATAATTTGAAACCTACGTAAACTATAGTGTATATTGATGTAAATGAGCTTAACTAGGCAATTAGACTTAAAGATTACACTTTTTGATTAGTCTTGATTAGACTAGATTTAAAAAATAAACTCACAATTAAAGACTTTTTATCTTATCCATACATTTTCAAAATAGTTTCCCATATTGGGTTATTATTCTATAAACATAATTTAAAACATATAAATTCCGAGTTTAACCTAGCAAACGTTTAACAGTGGGAGTGACCTCACAACAGCACGTAGGTACATTTAGGTCCCAGGCTTTAGTCTAGAGCCTGGGAGGCCTAGCGCTCCGGGCGGGGGCTCCGCATCCTTACGTAATGATAGAAAGAGAGGCACTTATACGCAGATCGTATAGCGCTGTCTCACACAGTGCAAATAAGGTGCGGGATGTTTCTGCGGAGGTTGCTATGGCAACCAGAAGTGTGCTACAATATTAAGCTAAATGGAAATAATAGCGCAAATATTTTCTTACATAATTAGCATGTTTTTTGTAGCAAATAATACATTGTGTTAGCCATTTTATATATTCTGTAATTCCTTAACCTAAAACGTTATTTAGTCTATGCTATAAGTCAATAACACTTTTGTTTATTTAATATAACAACATTAATCATTTGTATTACCATCCAAAAGATTATTTAAATATTTGATTCTCAAATATAAAATAGAAGTATTCAACTTATCATGTTAATTATCTGACTGTATTTCGTTATCGTAAATTAAAAGTATTGTAATTGCTCGTCTGAATGACGGCCATGTTTTTCCTGACATTGGTATAATCGTAAAGACAAAATGTAACAGCGGTGTTTTTGAAAAAAGTTGTTGTTTACAATTTCAAAAGAAACATATAAGTTAAAAAAGACTATGTTTATAGAAGGTATCTTCAGAATGGCTGAACGAATCTCGATAGATGATGAAAACATAGTCTAGATGAACACATACGCTACTATTTTATTTTTAATTCCACTCTGACGTAGATGCGTGCTACAGCTAGTTAGTTACTTGTCTTTGTCTGCCCTTGACAGTTGGGTAAACCGTCGAAATGTCAATTACATCTCATCGTTACCCGATACCAGATAGTGTCATGACTTAAATTGTAATCTACGAGATCAATAAGTGACTTTTATAGTTGGAGGAAACATTCGGTCCATACGAGCTATTGTAATGTCCCCATGGGAACTATTGCTGTTCGTCTGTACAATGTATTGAGCGACTACGATCTTGGTATAGATTAAGTTAGTATAGAGATAACACGAGTATTATTTAAATATATACTGAATAGATTAACTTATAGTTTTTATTTAAACAGTTATGGAAAAGGAGGATAAAGAAAAAAAGGTTCGCAATTACAAGGATTATAAACAAGACCAGTTAAATAAAATAAAGTTTAAAAGTTAAAGTTCAAGCGTGAAGTGGAAGCAATTCCGCGTTTCGCCTGATGAGTGTGCGTCCCGAAGGCCTAATTTAGTCCTCTTTCCCTTCCCACCTTTTTCTTATAAGGAAAGGATGGGAATTGGAAATGAGCTTTCAGGATGAGAGGATGCATGGAAAGGGAATATATTTTCTTTCTGTACATCCTCTCCTCCGTCGATTAAAGGTAGGCAACGCATACGCAATTGCATATGTCTACGGGCAATGGTCACTTCGCTATATCAGCGATTTCAGGTGGCCGCTCGCTCGTTTGCCACCTTATGATATAAAAAAAAATGTAGACGAAATTTGTACTAGAGTTAAGAAAGGTAGAGAATAAAAAAAATACAATTTAGGTCTCGTTTTTCGTTTTATATGACAGTAGCATTCTCTGTAATTTTATTAGTCTGTGCCACCCACGCGGCGCTACAATATGGCGGGCGATAGTTGAACCCCAGTGACTGTGTAATTGCTGAATAAATGACACAAGGTCTGCACCCACCACGTATTGCAAATAACTAAATGTCCCTCTTTCTTATGTTCTATTTAAACGTGAATTGGAACTATCTGTCACGTTACATCTTTACTATACAAGGGCAGGCTATAAGCCGTGGTATTTTGTGCCTTTTTCATTTCCGCCATTTTGGCGCTAGTGGTTACGGAAGGTAGCGGTGGTAAGTATTGGAACTAATAATAGAGACATAATTAACTCTCAGGAACTTCCACAGGTGCGTTTAAGTAGGAACGAATTAGAAGTTGCCATTTCCAAGCGATAATCTATGTATTTATAGGGGGCAGCATAAGAACATAACTGATATCTCTGTTCTTCTTTAAGATAATGAAAAGGATAGCATCATTGTTATTACGATACTGGAAGCTCCCTGATATGTTTTTGACATTTGTAGACCAAGAGACAGCTGTTTCTTGAATGATACAAGTCTACACGCCTAAAACAAACTCTAAATATTATTATTAAATTAAACAGTGGCGAGAAAAATATGTTTTTTTGCAAAAGTATACGCGTATGTTGTTACCGCTTAGGTTATATAATAATTTAATAAAAAAAACATTCATAAAAACAGTCATAAAAAGGTTTTCTGCATCAGTATAATTGTTATTTAACAATAACAATTCCAAATTAGGCGATATAGGCATCCATTCATAAGTGAGTTTACCTTGGCAGCCTGCGCAGTCCGCGCCCACAGAGTGACTCACCATCTCTTCGCCTACGAGGTTACAGACTTAAGGATAACTAGTCTTAATATACAATTAAAGTTCATTCAGTAAAAAGTATTAAATGAAAAAAAAATATAAAATTGAACGCAACCAAAAGTCATAAACGTCAAAACTCCCCTAATTTAATCTATGACATTTTCGTTTCTCTTTCTTTCGCGCCATTGACCTTGAACATTCTCCGCGTTATTTTTTGTTCTCCTACGTATAAGTGTTTGTCTATTATCGATTTGGTTTTCTTACGACACAACTATAACAGAAAAAAAGCATAAAAACCGTACTTATGAGATTACTAGCTGAATCCGATACTTATTAATTGATTGGGCAGAAAATTTGCAGCTCTGTTTTTTAAAGCTGGAAGCGCTCCGGCCTTACCAAAAGAGTTTCTAAGAGGAGTTCTATGACTAGGGTGACCAAACCTTTTTTAATATTCTGTGAAATAATATTAGACTGTTATACTTTTTCTAAAACATAGATGTGTATAAACAAAATCATGTCATATTTTTTAGTGTATATAAAGAATTCATAATTAATTAATAAACGTAAAATTGTGTGAAGGAAAAGTAATTTAAAGATATGTGTGAAGTCAACCCGCACTTGGCCAGCGTGGTTGACTAAGGCCTAATCACCCTTAACTTAGGGTAGGCTCCGAGCCCCTCGGTGGGACGTATAGTGAGCTGATGATGATGATGATGAAAATTGTGTGTGAAATTTTATTTGTAAATTTGTAAATATTAAGAGTTTATTAAACATATGGATTAAAAAGACAAAGTGCATTCGTTACGAAGCGATCCATAATTTTCGATAAGTCACTTGATTGTCTCGCGTCAGTTCCATGCAATTTTGAAGATCGTTATGGAATGGAAGGGAATTCACTTGTCTAACACCGATGTAACTCGTATGTTGAAGAGATAGAAATATCCCATAAATATATAACCTTTGGTTACCATATTAAGTGGCGGTGTGACTACTCCGTAGAAAGATGTTGCCAAGAAAAACATTTCAAGCATACTCTTTTCAAGTATGCTGACATAAAGACAACGGAATTAGGTTAGTTATGTTAAAAAGACGCTGAATTGGCAATTACTTTAATCTAAAGTTTGTAACTACTGAAAATCTACTAAGGGTCGCAATAAATGTTCGATTAACACTAATTTGGCAATAGATGTAGGAATTTCTGATTTTTGAGTACTGCTATGATTCGATTCGTATTATTTTTATTTATGCAAATACTAGCTATCGCCCGTGACTCCTTTCGCGCAGGATAAAAAGAAACTTAATTATTAGCCTTTGTTCTTCTAGACTACATTCTACAAATTTCAGTGAGATCCATGCAGCCGTTATGGAGATACCTTCTAACAAACATCCATCCAACTATCTAAACATTGGCATTTATTTTATTTAGTAAATAAATCAGACTTTAACGAATAATATTAACCAGACGACCTAAAATCTTGTATAATACATATTGAATCCGTATAAAATGGTATGATCCAGGTTGTCATTGATCGGGCGCGCCCTGTCGGGTGGGGTTGGTGACGTCACGCCGCACCCCTGTTGCCGGGCGGGGCTCGACCCCCGCATTTATCAAATTTATAACGATTTACGTAATATCCAAACTATCATTTCTCATGAAATGTTCTTTTTTTATGGAGCCATTAGGAAAATTGCACGATATTTTCGAAGTAATACACAGTAACTGGCTAACTAGCTTCGTCGGCGCAAAATGAAATAAAAAAAAATCCATAATGTTCATACCATACCATACATATCTTCCTGTCAAGTTCCCGTTATAATCGATACAGCCGTTCCGGATATTACTCGGAACTAATGCTTTCCGGACATACAGAACGCAAGACAGACAGACAGACAAAAATATTAAAAATTGGTATTTCGTTATTAGCAACGCAAATACTTCATGTCTACGAATTTTTATATTACATACAGTTTTATTCCATGTACATGTTCCATGTACTAATTATAGCTAAGACTCCGTTGGCGCGGAATTAAAAAAAAAACAATAATTGAGATAAAAACAACCCTATATCAAAAATTGGACTTAATCACAGATGCTTACAAAATGTAATAATTGTTTCAGTAGTTTCGGAGTTTAACGCGAACATACATTGTGACAAGATTTTCTTATTATATACTAGCGGAGCCGACAGACGTTGTCCTGTCTACACGTCACACACACACACATGATACACAAAATTGTGAATCTAAACCATTCCCAGATCCCCTTGAACACACACGAAAAATTTCATCAAAATCGGTCCAGTCGTTTGAGAGAAGTTCAGTGACATACACACTCGCAGAAGAATTGTATATATAAAGATATATAAGATATAAATTTTATAGTATATATGTTAGTGCATACGTTCAGTTTCACATTTAAACATAGCTGTATACGGCCACAACCTCAATAGCTTGCTGATTTCTTCGCCTTTTGCGGCAACTTGTCTGTACACCCTGTAACACAAGCTTACATATTAAAACAACAACCTGTATACAACTCTAACATCTACACGTTAGTTATAATGACGATTTTTGCTTGTAGCAATTTTCTTTTTATTTGTAAATTTCAGGATTGTTGACAATTGTATTTTTTATCCTTTCGCTTAAGACCTTTTCGTTTTGGTTAATTTTTTAATAAGATTCTTAACTGTTGTATGATAATTTGACAGTTGTTTGTTAATTTTGGTTTCTTAATTTAAAAGGAATTTTTTAATTAATATAATAACTATTTTATTATATTTGGTATTAATTTTTGTAAATAATATCTTGTTATTTCGTTATCCATGAATAAAGTTAATCAGAAAACAGCTATTTATAGCAGTTTATAATAATTTTCTAAAGCAAACATTTAAAATTTAAGATTAAAAAATTGGTATACGGAATTGTTGGCTCTACGTGCAACGCTACCTTTGCCTGGCTATTGTATGTAGATATTCCAAAAATGGCGGCAACGGGAGTCGAGTTTTTGCCGGCATTACAATTATGTATTACGAAATAACATCGCAGCACTATAAAGTAATCGAAAACATTACTCACAAGTTAAGTAACGCATGATGGCAGATTTAATTCTTAAATTGCTTTTCATTTGGGCACTGTTAGAAATAATTGTCAAAATTACGACGTGTAGTTGTTTTTTTTTTCTATATTTTTAAATAAGTTTTTCACATATGTTGCATTTTTTATTAAATTAAATCTTCTAAGTGATAATCCATAAATGCAATATTTTTAATTTTTGAAAAAGCTGGATCATTAAATCATTGTTTTAAGTCTAATAAAATTTTATTTTATCTGTGGGAGTTAGATTTACAAGATACGTGGTCATCATAAGATGTACGATGTTCCTAATTAACATATCTCCTTTTAAGAGACTTGGACTAATCCATTTTTAGAATGGAAAACAAAAAAAAACAACACTTTTTGATAAATTTAAAACTCTTTAAGCCTGATTTGTTCTAAATATTAGTTATTTTTAAAGAAAATAAACTACGAATAAACTCATTTACGAGTTTAAAGCATAAAATGTAGAGTTTGTCTATGGTGAAAATACTTTTGGATTGAAATAAAATACCGAAGTTTTATCGGCATATAACGATATACATCAATTTTTCCTCTTAAGTATGTTTGTTGTAATTTTTATTGTTAAACGCGTATTTCCATTAGCAACAAATATAAATAACTTTATCGTATATGACCTGCAGCTGTACTTGGAATACTCGGAATAACAAATTCTTGTAACATCTTATTCATAAATAAACGCAAATGTTGCCCTACGTAATAATTTAAACATATAAAAGGGGAGTTTGAACAACAATTTCAATAAACATTACGTACATACAACTGTTTAGTTTATTAAAAAAAACATATTTTTTCTACTAAATTTAATTTTGTTTAACGGTTTATGCACTTATTTGTGAAATTGCGAATTAAAATTTAAGTTAATGCAGTAATATTTTTAATTACCCATTAGTGGTCGTCATTTGTCGGCTATTTTAACTTCTTTATCGGGCAACACTGGATCAGATGATGAGTACATTACCATAATAGGTTAGTCTTCAAACTATATATTAATATCGACTTTAATACATTATAATAAAGTTGTAATTTATTTGTAGATGTTATAAGAATTGAGTCATTTTAATTTTGAAGTTGTTTACATGTCGCTTCGCGGTTCGCGGTTCAACGCTGACTCATATACGATCAATATTTACGAACTGAAAGCTTTTGTTTCCAACAACATATATTCTAGTTATAATTAAAATAGCTAATAACACTTGTGTAAATAAAATTTTGTAGGACATACACTAAATATAAAATCCTGGCATAGTTCAGCCGCCATTTGCAAAATTCAAACACGTAAATATTGTTGTTATTTATGGCACGAATTTTTTTATAATCTTATCTAAAAATACGAATAATAAGAAACGGAATATCTCGTACTATGACGTTTTCTGACAAATCGACACGTCCTATGTTTACTAGATGTAATTTATTGCTAAACAGTAATCGTATTTTTTGTTATATGTATTGAAAAATATTTAACAATTACGACAATAAGATAATAATAATAGTTACGAGATATCGATGAATGCATTTGTTAACAAAAGAAGTTAAGGTATTAATAAGGTATGTTTTTGACAAAAAATACAGAAAAAAAATTAACGCAACAGCTTTTATAAAAAACAAAAAGTAATTCCTTCTGTTCTGCAACATTTTGATAGTAATGTCTTTATAGGTTAAGTAAATTCAGGCGTTTTATTAGTTATTTGGTGACCTTTTACATATGTTGCTAAAACAAATTTGTTTACGTCATATGTCTAATGAGTCTGTAAGTCTTTAAACTTGTAGTAATTATTCATTTAAGAGGAAAAGCGACATTATGTCAAGGCCTAGTTGTTCGTACAACACATTCTTAGAAACATTTATTATGGTATTCGAATTAAAGTAAGTTTTGTATAAATAGATTATGTTTTATTTTCCTTTAACTGTATAGAAATAATTCTTTCTTAATTCTCTTATTAACTTGAGTTTAAAATAAATAAATAAAAAAAAAATAACAATACATTTTTTGTACAAGTTTTTGGCTATGGAAACAGGAGATTTGGCGCAAAAAAACGTCTGCGGTAAAAGGCTCAATATCCAATTGTAATAAATTTTATTTTAAAAATTTCTCTTTACGTCTACTTCTATGTTTTTATTTTCTTTTGACATTAAATCCTTTTAGCAAGAATTTATAAAAACCAAATTTAAAAACTTTTAGTGTGATTAGTAAAAGAAATAGGGCCACTCCTCGAAATAGGGACGCGCAACGTCGATGTTGCCAGCAGCAAATTGAAAATGTATTAAATTCAGGAACATTCCTGCTGCAGAAATACTGCAATGCGGTGCACTGCAGCAAGCAGCCTGTATTATTATAAATTGCTGGAAAATTGAAACTCTCTTTTTAATGTAGATATTAATCCAAATATGAAATAATAACATACTTTGATATGTATATTTATCATATCATATTTATACATGAATATTTACTTTTTTTTAACTAAAACTAGCTGACTTACCCCACTCCATCCGCGCTGAAATAAAAAAAAAATAAGTAGTCTATGCATTCTTCCAGGCTATGTTCTACATCTGTGCCAAATTTCCTCAAAACATCCATTTATAATATTAGTAAGATGAAAATAATATTTTTGTATTTAGAAATATCGATTATATACGAGTGTAGTCTGTAAATATTTTAAATTGTATTCAATGACCGTGACCTTAATAATGTTGACAATTGATGCATTGGCAGAACGCACCGAGACATTTGCCTTGTGAACGGTAAAATAATGATTTGTTTTTAAATATGTTATACTATAGTAAGAATATAACCAGCCAGTTCCCAGGATATAATCACTATTTTATTCTGATAAAATAGTGTGCTAAAATGGAATCGGAATTAATTACCATTGCAGTCGCTATCTAAATCATTTGATGTATAAAAAAACGTGTCTGTCAAAAGAAAGCAGTCAATTTCAAAAAGCAGCATTGAAAAATACTGGCTGGTCGTGTCCATTTAAAAAGATGAATAATAAATAGCTTGTATAGTGGCAGGTAATAAAACATATTCTTATAATTTAACACATGAGTAGTTTTTGTTGTGTGAAAACACCTTTTATTATATAAAACTAAATAGTATAAACAGTCACGCAAACTGTAGAGCAAAGGGTGTGAGCACTCAGCATAATGAAATAAACCGTTTGTTAAACTTCTATAAATATTAGCATGAACGCACACTGGACGATACATGCAGAAAGGAGCCAAATAAAAATACAAAACAAAAAAGGCTAATTGAATGCAACCCTCAGTAGCAAGCCGCATTAAAGGGAGATAAAAATAATGCAGTAGTAACACATATCCATATATAGAGGAGCAGAAATCTCTCCTTTTCGATGTGATAAGGTATACGTAATGGCGTGAAGTTGGCCGCAATCGCGTCGACCAATCAGGAGGCGAGTTGCAGGCGCTGAGCGGAGGCGCGCGCGGCCTCAAAATACCCCACCGAGCTCCAGCACCGATCAAATCTGCGAGCAGTGCCGCGAGAGACGCGTGTCTAGTGTTTAAGTAAAGTAATTTATTTCAAAGTTTTAATACAAATATGAGGGAAATCGTGCACATCCAGGCCGGCCAATGCGGCAACCAGATCGGAGCTAAAGTGAGTATCGAATGCATGTTATTTTGTTTTCTAACATAATAACAACATAACTCGCCGGTTGTACAAAGTATGTTCCCATGTACGACGTGTAACGGTTTGTATCTATCATGTCATGGAATTCACCAGAAATTCTATTTCGCATTCATACACTAAAAACAATAACACAAACATCGATGAAAGTTAAAATTATTATATTTTTGAACCAAACTAAAACCACTACTTCTTTATTGCATAGACTCGTTCATTGTCAAAAAATAGAATTCCAAATTCAAATTTTTCTCTCGCGCGCTGTCAAGTCACCAACCAACCCCTCGTTTCCGCGCATGCTCAGTCGGCCAATAAAAAAAAACAATTAGTCATATCCCTACAAAGAATGACATCATATGTAATTATAGAAAAATGATTAAGCAAAGTTGTTTATTAAATTAAATACCTAATCTAACAGACTTGTTTTCCTTGTAAGCATTTATTAGGTATTAATAATAGTGGTTTTATAAAAACATACTACAACAGACATGTTATCCAAACGTTTGCCTTACGTTATTTTGGCTAATTAAAAAAATGATTATGTCTATGGATCGTTGATTTCATACGAGTTAAATATCGATACAGTACCGACCTAGTTGTCTTAGAAACTGAATAATTATCGACTTTCCTATCGAACCTGGCGGTGAAATTGTCTAGAATTAATTACCGACAATTTTCTTGCATCCGCTCAATTGGATGTTAAGATACAAATCTGCGGACAACATAATTGTGTTACTTTTCCTATTATCTTTTTATGGCATCTTGACAGGACTTCGTAGACATTACAAAACAAATTAAATTATGTATTTTTTATGTTCTAAAGTTCTTTAGTTCGTTTTTTTGTTACGTCTATCTATCTAGCATTATTATTTGGGCTTATGACTTAAATGAGACTCGTAAAAATGCATTCTGTGATATGAAATGTCCTAACATCGTGACTCACATATAAATCGACGTTGGAATGTCAGTGTGTGAAAGAGATACAGCATTTAACACTCCGCCCGTGTCTGTACAATATTCGTACGGCCATTATGTTTTGAGCAATAAAATTATATATGGCGTTTTCTATTGAATTAAATTTCGAGAACAGAGCAATGTAAAATAGAGGGCACGCCTGCACGGCTAATTTCACTGTATGATTGTACCTCGCGAACGAAACAATAGAGTAAAAACCGGCGATGACCTCAACTTTTTCTACTCTGTTGATTTTACGCGCGGATTTAATAGGTGAATTGATTTGACGTTTATATTTTTTTTCACATTCTGTGAAAGGTAAATGCTATTATGCCAGATCGATAATTGAATAAGAAAATAAAAAGCAATTCGAAATTTTAATTTTATTAATGTTTGACTGATGATTTTAATGTTAAATCTTTTAAGCCTATTGAGGAAGCGTGTTATATTAAAAAGATTATAGAGCAAAGCAAGTTTTTGTACATTTGCTGAATTCATAGATACCTTATCATGTTTTTACGATTGGCCTTAGAAACTAAGTTACAGGATAGATTAGAGGGGCCGTTGAACTGACGGTCGTCGACCGAGACTTATAAATAGCCACCATTGGTCCGCCATAGCGCAAAGTGGCACTCTCCAGAGATATTCTAATTTAGAGAACTCTTAAGAAATCCGTCTGAGAGGTTGCAAGCTATATTCGTACAACTGCAGATACTAAAGTTACATTATTTCTAACCAGCGATTGACCAACTTTATGAATATACGCACTACCCAGAGAACCGCCTTGTAAGAGCTTGAATTTTTACTTTTCAGTCACTTGTACCACATCCCTATTTTAATTAACTATAGGTACTAGGCCAAAGTACTTCACTAAATATTGGTGTAACTTTGGCAAACCTTACTAAAGCCAATACACACCAAAAGAAATCCTTAGTCTAAGTTTTTTTTAACGTCATGAACGTAGATGTATTATAATCCAAAAAGTATTTAGTGTCATCCGCTGATGCGGGTCGTCTTAAGCCATCCATCGTTTCACTCTGTCCATTGTAACTGATATTTCACACGCAACTTTCATGTCTGCGTTTCATCTAGTTACAAGGAAAGTCACCTTTCCCTCCACCATTACACCAATCGCCTTTCACTTTTTGTTATTATTTAAAAACTCATTTCGCTGTCAAGTTTTTTGTACCGTTTTTGACATTAGCAATTTAATCTTCTATAGATAATAAATAATATTAAAACGTCAAATTGCTGTCAATTCTAAAAGATCAATGAATAGACATAAAATCAGATATGCCAAAATACAAAATGTAGATACTTTTTATGAAAAACAATCTTGTCAAGTGATCGTTTAAATATTTATTTATCGAAACCCTGAACTAAAAGCCGATGTCCATGTTAGTCATTTAGTCGTATAAGGCGATGTCGCGACGCCGTACCCACACAGCTCGCCTACAGACAGATGACATCATACCTTTGCCTCTCAAGTACATGTAGAATGAATTTTAATGCTCAGCAATCAGTCGCTAAGCGATCGCTTACTTCTTTTGACTATTTGTTTTCACGATTACGCAAACCGCAATAAACCAATCCATGTGTCATATTTAAACTGTTTTCGACTATTGTAATAAATGAACAACATTTTGGTTATGTAAATCGATTCGTCATTCGTTACTTGCCATATGGTTGCTTCAAAGAAACTTGTAGAATATATGCTAATGAGCTGGTTGTTACACAACACAATGTACTTGAAGAGATAAGTCTGAGACATACGTGGGCGTTACCGTCGTCAAGGCAACTGGAGTTTAAGCTTTAGTTGGAGATACTCTGCACATCCTGTTGCCTCTTTGCGTTACGGTTCATTGCGCTTTGTCGACGAGTCTCCATTTAACAAGACCTATTTTGTTAACACAAATATGAATAGGTTATAGACGGGTCTACGATAGCTTTGTATCGAAATGACTCCCTGAGCCGTTACTACTCTAAAACTGGTTTGAAAGCACTGCACTCGACCGTTGTACCGTTCGAGAAAGCGATGCGCTTTCGTGCAGTAATTTTAATAAGTTGAGCTATCGATTTCAAAATAATACAAGCACTTACTGCTCACATACAAATGTAGCTAAAGTTTACTGATTTTTGGCGATTCTAGTTTTCACTAGGTCTTAACACGAGCCTTTTATATTTCTTCTTTCATTCTCAAATATTTTTGCTAACAATTCAGTCTAAGGTTAAGCTTTTGAAAGATTTAATAGTGTACATTTTGATTCTCTGTTGTAACCATACATGTCTTTTACAGTTCTGGGAGATCATCTCTGACGAGCATGGCATTGACCCTACCGGCGCGTACCATGGCGACTCAGACCTGCAGCTGGAGCGCATCAACGTTTATTACAATGAGGCCTCCGGTGGCAAGTACGTGCCCCGCGCCATCCTTGTCGACCTCGAGCCCGGCACCATGGACTCGGTGCGCTCTGGACCCTTCGGACAAATCTTCCGACCTGATAACTTCGTCTTTGGTCAGTCCGGCGCCGGTAACAACTGGGCTAAGGGCCACTACACAGAGGGCGCAGAGCTCGTCGACTCAGTTCTTGACGTAGTACGCAAAGAATCAGAATCATGCGATTGTTTACAAGGATTCCAGCTCACACACTCCCTTGGTGGCGGTACCGGCTCCGGTATGGGAACACTCCTTATCTCCAAAATCAGAGAAGAGTACCCCGACAGGATCATGAACACATACTCAGTCGTCCCCTCGCCCAAAGTATCAGACACCGTAGTAGAACCTTACAACGCCACACTCTCGGTCCACCAGCTCGTAGAAAACACAGACGAAACATATTGTATCGACAATGAAGCCCTATACGACATCTGTTTCCGCACGCTCAAGCTGTCTACACCCACCTACGGTGACTTAAATCACTTAGTATCCCTCACAATGTCCGGTGTCACGACTTGCCTCAGGTTCCCTGGTCAACTGAACGCCGATCTTCGTAAGCTAGCTGTAAACATGGTTCCTTTCCCTCGTCTCCACTTCTTCATGCCCGGATTCGCTCCTCTCACATCCCGTGGAAGCAGACAATACCGTGCCCTCACCGTGCCTGAACTCACCCAGCAGATGTTCGACGCCAAGAACATGATGGCGGCTTGCGATCCGCGCCATGGCCGTTACCTCACCGTCGCCGCCATCTTCCGCGGTCGCATGTCCATGAAGGAGGTCGACGAGCAGATGCTCAACATCCAGAACAAGAACTCGTCCTACTTCGTCGAATGGATCCCCAACAACGTGAAGACCGCCGTGTGCGACATCCCGCCACGTGGTCTCAAGATGGCTGCCACCTTTATCGGCAACTCGACCGCCATCCAGGAGCTGTTCAAGCGCATCTCGGAACAGTTCACCGCTATGTTCAGGCGCAAGGCTTTCTTGCATTGGTACACTGGCGAGGGCATGGATGAGATGGAGTTCACCGAGGCGGAGAGCAACATGAACGATCTCGTCTCCGAGTACCAGCAGTACCAGGAGGCCACCGCCGACGAGGACGCCGAGTTCGACGAGGAGCAGGAGCAGGAAGTCGACGAGCACTAAACACTGAAACGTAGAAACTTTTATCAATTTAAACGCGTTACGCCAAATGAGTAACAAATTGATTCCTACGTTAAATTCAGAACCTGCTTTCTAACTTTTAACAGATGCACAATTTAACTAATTATCAGAATTATTATGATATATAAAACCAAAATATAAATTGACGGCATTTGTATTCCATCAATACATTCCTCGTGATTCCAGCAAGACTCATTGAGAGCTAGATCTGAATTTTATAAAGGCTGATCTAAAGTAGACATTGCGTATTTATAATGTTTGGAAACAATTTGCCAAACGTAAAAAATGTCCGCTTCAATAACAGAAGTTATTACAATTGTTTTGAACAAATAATTTAATGTATACAATGTGCCGGACGAGTATGCAACCGGCATTCTTAGTTATTGGTCATTGCGAGAAACAAGACATCAGTTTACAATGAATTCACGCAATGCCAGCCAGCGGTATTCTCTTTCTGCAGCCAAATACTCAGAAAAGGAACATCAGACTTACAAATGCAAATTAAAATTAAAATGTCGGTTACAAACTTACCCTGTATGCTGTAATAAAGATGTTTATTTATTAAAAACAAACTGGTCTTTACTTCTATCCCAAATCTTAAAACCTACCTAACGTTAAATACTGTTATTCTCTTAACAATTTTTTTGACAAAGCCTTGTTTTGGGAAGCACAAAATAGGTTTTCTGCTTTATGTTGAATCTGTGATCTAATTACATATTATTATAATGAAATATTTTGATATACAGAACTGTACTTTAACTTATTGATTTAGCACATTAAAATTATCTATTAGTCTTTAAAATCAAAATAGGAAATAGTAATTTAAGGAAATAGGTAACAATTTTATTAAAATAACCTTGAACAGTTACAAAACAAAATGTTAAACAATTCTTATGAGATAAGATAAACTCAGGTATATTTTATACGTTTGAAAAACATTGTTTAAATTTTGTCACGAAACAACAAAAAATTCTGACAGAAAAAAATTAATACGAATATTCATGTTTATAAATTTATAACTGCAAATGTATGTTATCCATCATTTAATTACATATATTATCTGTGTTACGACCATATGCTGACCGTAGGCTTATCTACCTTGGTTCTATATTTAGAAATGCACTTACTAACGACCGGTCATCAATGGCCTCCGTCCACGCACAATAAATCCTTTGTGAGTAGTAAATTACCAATGGAAAAGAGGCCGGCAAGGTTCACCACAAATTGGTTTTTAGATAACGGAGTGATGTCAGGTCTTAAATTCTCGTAAACAAACGCTTATGTCATTCGGATGGCGCGAGTTTCAAGTATTTAGATCACGTGAAACGTCATTAGCTTGCAATGACAAAATGGCGGACGTTTTGTCCCACATATGGAAGAATTTATACCAATTTAACAAATTAATATAAATCTTATGATATTAACAATATTATTCATGATTGTATTATTAAAGAACACATTTGGCATTGAATAGAACACTTTTAGCATTAGAATAGTTTTTTTTAATACGAAAAATAACTAAAAGAAAGCTAATGTTTGTCGATTATAATATGGGTCAGATTCTATTTGGCTTAGATAGAAATGATTCTCCTGTTCCATCGTGTGGCTACACGCCTATTGCGGTGCTAATATAATATCTAATTATATTTAATATAAAAACTAACTATATCTTGTGAACTTAGTAACACGACTAAAAGTCCTAGGAAGGAGACTAAATGACACGATTCCTCAAGACTACGTCAATCTTAATAAAAGCTCCGTATGGAGTTTAGATTGCAAACAATGATTTCTTATCCACGTCAGCAAGGAAGAACCTTCGATAAATTGAGTACGACACTTTTCTACGACCTCTCCGCCCACTATCTACTCTGTGGTAATGTTTACCCACGCTTGATTATAATCTGTAATCATTATCTGTCATTTAAATCAAATGGTTTCTTTGAAATTGACTCGAAAGATATCTTACTAATATTATAAATGCGAATATTTAAATGGATGGATTATTGTTTGAAGGTATCTTCTGAACGACTGATCGGATCTCGATGAAATTTGGCATATAGAACATAGTCTGGTAGAAAACATAGACTACTAATTATTATTGTTTTTAATTTCACGCGCACGGATATGCGGGCGACAGCTATTTAATATAAAATTACCAATTATTTTCGAAGTGACATGCAACAGTTGCTAAAAGTTATAGTGACATTCGTCTTAAGATTTATTGAATACATTTAAAAGGGATTTTGGTATCCGTAGAAAGTGGACCACACTGAACCGAGTTTAACAAACATTTTTAGTGTGGGCGCGACGCCATATTGAAATGAAAGTAATTTCAATTCGCTTATTATAAACTTTGTACAGTCATCCGGACAATGAACATATGGTTACGATACAGATATATGCAAATTAAGACAGGCCAACCAAAAATAAACTTTTTAAGTTTATGATTAAAGTATAAGGACTGAAGTTTAAGTGCTGTTGCTGTAAATGTTTGGGGAGTAGGTATAAATCTAGTTTCATAAGTATTAACGGAAAACTGGTAAGTACATATATGTTACCCATGAAACATTAAAAGCTATAGACCAGATAGACCAATTCCTTAGCTGTGTATAAAGGAAGGTATGGAAGAATTGGATGAGATAAAAAAAAATATTTATTATAGTAGGGACTGCCTATTGGTCGAAAATCGATAATAATTTATAACCAAAGATTTCATTATATTCTAAAAAAAAACCAGCTTTCTGTACTTCATTATCTACAATAATTTTAACTGTGTTAAAAGTACATATTTCTCCGTCACAATTATCTTAAAGAGGTACAAAGTTATCACTTCGAGTATTAATATGTTGATGGCCGTGTCTAAAATGTTCGAATGTCTTCAATGTAATCGCGTCGCGTTGCGAATTTCGCGCAGCTTTGGCGCCATCTTGTCGTCGTCTGATGAGATCTGTGTCGTTGCAACTTTGTACTCATACTTAATTTACTTTCTTTACACATGCTAGCATTTAAATTAATAAAAATAAAATACGTACTTTAAAATGATGATGGTAATTATTTTTCTGAAAATCGACACCAGAATTTACTAATTACGAAAGAAAAATTATATTTTTATATAATTAAATTGACCGTAAAAGAAACGAGACAGAATTTTTAAATAGTAATATTTGCCAAGATCTATAACATATGAGCCTATTTTTCTTTTTATAATATCACGAAGTCGCAAGCTACAGTTAATCTAGTATTAAAATAATTATTTTCGTTGTCTAAAAAGGTGGGATTAAAACCTTCTAATGTCAAACATGGTTGACGTCAATGGCACAATTGTTTAACGACTTAATCACAGACGAAGTCGGGTAACGACCGCTAAAACTAACTAACCTATTTACACTGTTATAGGGTGAATGAAACTCAAAGCTATTTACTAGTAATTACTAAAATTCCAAACCATTTTAAGCATTTTAGGTTAGTTTACTTATACAATATAGTATTTCTGATGCGAATTCTTTCTAAAAATTGTAATATCCATTTGTGAGTTCGTGTTTTAGTTCATTCAATATTCTTTAGCATTCTTAGTCTTCTAATATTGACCACTAAATGTAGATTTAACATGAGAAATCTACTCTAAGTGACTGTTAAAGTAACACAGATAATATTTATCTTTTTCTTTTAAATTTATGAGAGTGAAATCAGAGAAACATGTCAGGCACTTTCCGGACCTATTTTTTCGCCCATAAGGGCATGAATTTATGCTGAAGTCATAAACTAAGTATTACTAAAACTATTACCCATGCATCTTCCAACAAAATGACCTCGTTTCTTTCTTGTTTTCGGAAATTTCGATGCAAATGTTTAAACCATTACAGTGAATCCACTTTCGATTTTAACATGCACTCGTTTTGTTGCAAAAAAAAGGCATCATGTTTGACTTTTATGTATGTATATATTGAATGTTCGCAGAGAATTTTGCAGCAGCCTGGCGCTTGGTAACGAGACACGCCCGTGATAATGCGGACTTTTGGACCGCAAAGGCGTAGCTACGTTAATATGGAGATGGACTTTTGATTTCTTAAATTGAAATTCAGAAAAAACAAGACGGTGATGCGTTTGGCTTGTATATATGTATGACTGAATTACTAATAACCTTATTTGGACCAATAAGGTGTTATACGAACCGTATTTTTCGTCGGAGTGTATTTGTGTTAAAGTTAGTCAGGATTATTGTTTTTTTTTTCAACAACTGCTTGTATATTGTGACTGTGGTTGCATTTTATCAACCGGTTTATGATTGCACTTTATCAAGAGATGGATAACTTCCGCGATTACACTATCAGAAATGTTAGATAAGATTTTTCGTAGAAATGCATTCAATATTTATGTTTTATAAAATCATAAACTTCTAATTCCTACATACATGTAGAAAATATGATGTAAGATGTTTTACACGTGTATTTCTGCTGATTTAAGATTGAAAATTATATAAATATTTGGGTAATAACAAAATGAATGAATCATCATCATCATCAGCCTTTATTAATCCACTGCTGGACATAGGCCTCTCCCATGGCACGCCATTGAGCACGATCCTCGGCCACTTTCATCCAGCTCTTGCCAAAAAATTGGGATGGATCAATGATGTAAGCGTTATATTTAAATACAATAGTTATTTTTTATAACATTCTTCGTCATATTAAGTGCATCATCTTTTAATTTGTTACCGTGTCTTGTAAAAAATGTAACCCAGACTTCAAGCAGTTTATCTACAATCTTTTAAGTTAATCTTCTCACGAATTATTATCGGATGTAACTGTTTTTAATGAAAAACGACCTTGATAATTAATATGCAGGTCAAGAATAATAATTAGAATGACGTAATTGCCAATTCTTGCTTATATATGACAGTATACAAAATAAAAAAAATACGGTTTATTAAAATCTTAAAGAAAATTAAGATTTTTATTAAAAAAAGATATGCAAAGTTGGCACTATCTTTAAGCCAAGAGCACCGAAATTTTAATTACTAAACACATTATATAACAAATATCGACAAAATTAAAAGAAGTTTTTGATTCACACCGACTTAAATGCACCTATTGATGTTATGTGACAGTTAATTTTATCTACTTTTTGGTTCGAATCCATACCACCGCTACAAACCGCTACCAAAAGCGCCAAAATGTCGAAAATCAAATAGGCACAAATACTTCTTCTTATAGCCAGTCCATTTATAGAGGTTATTTCATTTAAGTAATCAAGTCTCTATCCATACTTACCGAGCCGCCTTTATTCAGTATTGATCCCGAAGCCCGTCGAAAATACAGCTACAAAATTGTCTGTAGCCGCCATATTGCTAATACGCGGGCATAAAACTGCGCACGTGGTGAAAAAATTACAGTTTACACCATGTTCAAGCCACTAATCAATAATCAATTAGGTAGAACTAATAAAGAACGATGAAAAACATTGATTTCTCTTCTTTGGCGATTTTTTTTAAATTTTTAAGATGGTTTTCTATATAACAAACTATATTTGTCAAATAGTAGAAAATTTACATTATATTTCTCACATGTACGTCAGCAATTAAATCTAGTAGTTAGCTGTTCGGATTAAAAAACTACTTTTATATCCTATTTCTTACATTTCCTTTCCTAATTAATTGAGAAGAGGTATTTTCAAACATTTACAACTAGGGTCTTTCTAGAACCTTCTCTAAGGCCGACATTATGGTTCCTTAGGTGTTGTTGTCCATGGCATTGGTGACCTTTTTTAATCAAGGGTTTCACTGCTCGTCTGCATTTAAAAAAAAACAGCTATTGATTTAAGTATGTGTAGTAAAGTTATAATGATTTAGTAAGTTTTTTGCTTAAATGTTAAGGAAATATTGACGATTAATGTTATAAAACTAGTTTGTTACTAAAAACATAAAAAAAAACATGTTTATAAATGGATCCAGATTGTTTTTGATCCTATCGTCTGGATATAGAAATTTTAAGATAAAAACGGTAATAAAAAGGACCTACCAAAATGCACAAAGCCCATACCCAATCGAACAACTTTAAATCAAGATAGTTATAAGAACTTATGCATAATGCCTGGTTTATGCCATTATGCCAGTACAGCAGGACAGTAGCGCTGGCTTATTACTTTTTTATCTCACTGGCGCCAGTTAGTATATGCATTATGCCAGTTGTATGCCAGCGTTGATTTACTGTGCTAATGATCTGCTGAAATTGCAAAATGCAAATCAGGCAAAATTATAAATAAGCATTTTATCGTAACTTAAATATAAATAAAATTTACTAAATAATGTATCGTTAGTAATAGATAAGAAAGTTTTTTTAGTATTACGAAATGTTACATAGTTTTTTGTTATGTGTTAGAAAAACATTAACTTTGCAAAATGGTTGAATTTCAATAATAGCTATACATTTTTTATTACACGAAAAAATATCAATACCAAACCGAGTCATCCTCCAATGCCGGCCGGCTGCAAGTACCAATATAACGGCAAAAACACACCTGGTCCAATAAATACTTCATTGAAAGTATTTACGCTTTGAAATAAAATTGTTCTACTTGAAATAAGCTTCCTTTAAATTAAGATACATATTCAGAAACGTATATTATAATATTTTTAAATAAAAATAAATGAGTTATAAAACGATGACGCCGGCTTTATTGATTTCATCTGTTGGCAGCACTGTAGAAAGTATGCGAGCGTCAACCAATCACAACGTAGCAGCAAAATAAAGGGATGTACTCCGTAATATCGATAAGAAAAGTTTAAAAATTGTTTATGACATGAAATTTGTAATGTACAATTGTTAACATCAGAACAATACTATGATTCTATTTTTATTTTAGTTACAAGAACTTTCCATATAATTTTGATTTGGTAAGGAATCCGTTAGGTTTGACCTCATTTCTGGAAAATGTTTTAGAATAGTAGTCAAGTTACAATACAAAGCACATTAAAATTTTATGTAAAGTAAACCTTCAATTATTGTTAAAAATATTAATTATAGCTTTTGCCTGTGACTTCGACCGAGCGAAAGTAAAATCTAGTAATAGCCTATTACTCGCTAATAATGTAGCTTTCTAATGGAAAATAATTAATCAAAATTCAGAAGTTGTTGAGTTTCAAACCTTCTCTTTTAAATATTAGCGTATACATAGCTAAGTCAAGCTTTTCTTTTTGTTTAGCGTAAAACAATCATAGTTCTTACAATCTTCAAAGATATCGTAAACGTTTTATTTGGTATATTTTAGCGAGTATGTTAGTACGCAATAATTCTTTGTATCAAAAACCATAAAATATTTTCACAATACAATGTAAACGTCCAAACACTTCATGGCAACCACTGGTAATGTCGCAATGCGACAAATTTTATCGATAAGGTGGGAGGGGATTTTGTTACATCACTACGTCGACCATTGGTTTCGTCGTCGAGTCGAAACGGAACAAGATTATTCTTCAAGTAACCACGGTAGTACGTGGTGCGTGCGGAGCAGAAAAAAATATAGTAGTGTTAAGTAATTTAATAAGTTCACATACAAAATGAGGGAAATCGTACACATCCAGGCTGGTCAGTGCGGCAACCAGATTGGCGCTAAGGTAATTATCGTCTTTCTTTTGTTTGATTTAACGTTTCGTTCACCCCGTCTGAGAATCTGCAGCCGGCATTTTGTGACGCCACTGTCGCGATAAAAAAACTGGCTCAATTTTATATGTTCCGTTCTTTTTTCAAAATATTTCGAATCAAACTATCTTTTTTTATACTTATATATTACAATACATAACTAAATTGATGGTGTAATAATTAGTCGATAAGATTGCAATGCTAAATAATTAAGGTTAGTTCGCGTCGAATATGTTTGATAATACGTCAAATTACGTTAATCGTAAGGAATTTATTGGCAATTGTTGTAAATTGCGATGAGCGACCCCGCCTAGTTCGTATCGATCGGATGGTGCGAGTCGGTTCGTGCGACTAGTTCCACGTGTTTTGTCGCCATTTGCCATTCCACGGGCCTAATTTCACATTTCCGTACGTATTTTTTCACGTACTGCACTAAAAGATTGCTCGTATGAGATTTTATATCTAGGCATAAATTTAACTACATTTCAATTAACGACTCATCTTTTGTATTTAACCCTATTTAAAAAAAAACTATTCAAATCGTCTCTTTGTTATTCCATGAAAAACCGTTGACAAAGGGCACGGTTTTTTAAACCGAACCCAAGGCCACAGTTGGCGTCCTATGATAAGGGTCGACCAATCAGAGGCCGTCTTTTATACTGTTCGAAATTCGAGTTGAGGAAAAAAAATAACGGAATAGACCATATGGCCGGAAGGCCAGCCAGCGCAGGTAAAATATGGTTCATTGTTAATTTTTTTATCATGTTTAAATATTTAATTTCATTTAAATAACCAGTCAATTTGTAATGATGAAATATACGTTTTTACTAATAATAAGGTTTCTTTAAAATATGAGACTGGCATTAAGACAGAAACTTAAGCCATTTTCGAATAAAAAAAAAATCGAAATATATTATACCGTTTAATAATGTAAATCTTAATAAAACTTGCTTATGCGGAAATGTCTATGTAAATTATTGATTACAATCAGTACAGTTTTTCTCTGTTGTACAGAAAAAAAAGATTATAGCAAAATGTACATTATGTTAATAATAACGGATAGGAAGGAAGACGTGTGCAGTTCGTTGACCGCAATTTTCTTCCGCATTGGCTAAAATAAGCCTAGTTTACACGAAACTGAACGGTTTATGACGAAACTTCAGTGTAAAACTGGCTTTATGACTGACAGTTGTTTATCGCCGACAAGAAAGTAGGGCGTTGTAAGAAAAAGTTAAGAAGGAACAATACATGCAATGCAGTGTTTTAAATTTAAATATAAAATAAATTATAATAATACAAATCTTCGACTCTGGATAATTTGAAGATTACTACGAGATAAAATTAAAAATATATAACAAAACCTTTAGTTATTTATACATTATGTACTTACTTTACTTTTACAAATTACAGAAATTAAACATAATTCCGAAATAGAAATTCATCACTTTATCGGTCTTTTACTCATTAAAGATTGCTGTTGGAAAGCAGTGACTTGCAAAAGAAGCTGAAAGTCGGTTAAACACTTCAAGCTTTTGTAATTAGCTTAAAAAATTGTCAAGATTCAACATTTAAATTATAAATAAAAATATTCTTTATGAATATCTATAAAGCTTATTCCAATGCTGTAGAACTTTCTAAATACGATTAATACTTTCACTTTTAACGCAATTACTAGAGATTAAAAAATATGTAAGTTTTTTTTTCAACAAAATCCAGTATTTGCATAAAAAGAAATACCTTAGTATAGTACTTTTTAAAACTGTAACTAAATAAGTTGAATGTGTCACAATTTAAATTAAACGGAAACAATTAATAACGTCAAATAACTGAATCATTAGTCCTAACTAAGCCAGCATGCATCGAGATGAATAAAACTCGTCAGTTTTTCAATATTAAAAAATAACATATTATTTGATACTAAATTCATTTGAACGCAGTTAGGAAGATTAATTTAAAAATATTCAGTATAAAAGAGTTGCTAAGGATATGTATATGCTATATAAATAAGGGTAAGTATATAAATAACAATTCATGACAACATTCAGCAACGTAACTCGGCTTGCCGCAACAAATAGTTTTAAACCACAACACCAACATGCTTATCGAATTACATACAACATTTTAATACATAACAAATATCCAACAATTTACAGTCGAGGAATTTGATTACCTACCCATTGTGATGATCAATCGTCGAAAAATAGTCGATGTTAGGGCATTTCTCATTTGTGCTTATCACTGTTTAAATTACATTTTCAGGTTACCAAAAAATTCTTTACTAGTATGAAACTTTTCAAAATGCTTCTACGATCTCAGATTAATCGTTGGTTTCTGAAACCAAAATGTCGGTACTAAACATATCGTAATTTTTTTCATCTTATACATCAAATTATACTGTCCATACCAATAACATTGTAAAAACGACGATCTCCAGATATTTGGGCCTTTGCCAAGCAAAGAATTAGCGATCGCTTCTTACTAAATAGTAGATTCGAATACTTAGGATAAAAACGTTCATAATTGTTCCTTAATTGATGAACCCAGTTTATACCGGTTTAAAAATGTCTAGTAAAAACACCTTATTCTTCAATATTACTTTACTTATCTCAAAATTTTAACCAAAAAATTAAAAACTGAAATATCCAAACGACAGCCATATTGGAATTTGACGTCCCTATTTGTTTAATTTTGGATTGAAACCAAGGATAATACATATTTTCACGGCGACTAGCACAAAATTTGCGAGAAAATATTCATTGCGTCATCGATAAAATTTTCCCCAACCATTAACATTCTAAGCTTAATCAATCAAACTTAAGCCATATTATAAATGCGAATATTTTACATGGATGGATGTTTGTTTTAAGGTCTTAATTTGACACAGATATAATTTGAAAGGAGACTTCTTTAATTCCGCGATGACGGTGTCGCAAACGACACCTATTTTATTTATAAATAAGTGTTCATACAGACGATCATTAAGTGTCTACGTGAGAAATGCACAGTACTGATAAAGTGCGTTATGCTAGTATCTAGACCACTTTACATATCTCATACGTAATGACTAAAAATAAATAATCTTAAGACAAACACGATGAAAAATTGATAATTCTATATTTTATTTTATTGTTATACTTAAAGTACCTAGTCTAAGTTCTAATTTAAAGATAGTTATTTTAATTGCATTGAACACTAAATATAAAACGTCAATTATAATTAACAGTACACATAATCAAAGAATTGTTTTTTAAAGTGGCCGATTGTGTTCAATCCAAAGATAAGTCTTGTCTTTATAATGGATCACGAAGAAAGAACAGTACCGCGAACGGAAAGTTAACTGTACTTCCAATTTATCTCGTATCGATAAAATCTATCGTATATCGGCGAAGTATTTGATATTATCGCGAACACCTTGCTACGTTAACCATTTATTCGACATTCAAATTCATTTTAATACGGGTCGTAAGGCGTGTGTTGGCGTTGCCAATTTTGGCAGGTCTGACGATATCGCGACCTATAAAGCAAGATTCTTTGTATGTCACCTTATATGGAATGATTATATAGTACTGAAACTTGCAATCTTAAAACAGACCGTAAACGGTTAGCTTATGAGTCATTTTAAATAATAAATTCGCTACGATCGATATCGGAGAAAGCCTGATAAGGCGACCTCGTGAATATGTTAATATTTTACTGTTTCGGTCACAATTACTATGGTAACCGGTGATTCAGACATCACGCGATCCACCCTCGCGTGGTTACGTGTTATTTAAACTCGAATCCCTTAAGAACGTCAGCTTATTTAACCCTTTATGACTCATTGCGAAAGATTTTTTACATTTGCCATCATAATGTAGAAACAAGTATTGACTTGCGTCAGCGCAACACTACCGCTTTAATTTATAGTAATATGATCATCGTTGTTACAGTTCTGGGAGATCATCTCTGACGAGCATGGCATCGACCCTACCGGCGCGTACCATGGCGACTCAGACCTGCAGCTGGAGCGCATCAACGTTTATTACAATGAGGCCTCCGGTGGCAAGTACGTGCCGCGCGCCATCCTTGTCGACCTCGAGCCCGGCACCATGGACTCGGTGCGCTCCGGACCCTTCGGACAGATCTTCCGGCCTGACAACTTCGTCTTTGGTCAGTCCGGCGCCGGTAACAACTGGGCTAAGGGTCACTACACAGAGGGCGCGGAGCTCGTCGACTCCGTTCTTGACGTAGTACGCAAAGAAGCAGAGTCCTGCGACTGCCTGCAAGGTTTCCAACTCACACACTCCCTCGGTGGCGGCACCGGCTCTGGCATGGGCACACTACTTATTTCTAAGATCAGGGAGGAGTACCCCGATAGAATAATGAACACGTATTCCGTCGTACCCTCTCCCAAAGTGTCAGACACAGTAGTAGAACCTTACAACGCCACACTCTCGGTCCACCAACTCGTCGAAAACACAGACGAAACCTACTGCATTGACAACGAGGCTCTCTACGACATCTGCTTCCGCACGCTCAAGCTCTCAACACCCACATACGGCGACCTGAACCACCTGGTGTCGCTCACAATGTCTGGCGTGACCACCTGCCTGCGATTCCCCGGTCAGCTGAACGCCGACCTGCGCAAGCTGGCCGTCAACATGGTGCCCTTCCCACGGTTGCACTTCTTCATGCCCGGCTTCGCACCGCTCACCTCCCGCGGCAGCCAGCAGTACCGCGCCCTCACCGTGCCCGAGCTCACCCAGCAGATGTTCGACGCCAAGAACATGATGGCGGCCTGCGACCCGCGCCACGGCCGCTACCTCACCGT
>NW_013530893.1:5947557-6008070 GCF_000836235.2 Papilio xuthus | reverse complement strand
CGCGTAGTGATACATTCCCAGTGTTTTCCTGACCGAAGGGCGCTCGCTCGGTTGTTTATTGACTTAAACAACTCCCCCCCACGACGTGGCCCCTTCGCCACCACGACTCGGTGCTGTGGACTCACTGATGACACAAAAGGAAAAAGATCTTTTGTTTTTGATATAAGGCTGAACTTGATTTTTTTAATACCTAAGTTAATTATTAATCTTTGTAACCAGTGTGTTTTTTTAATGTCCGCTCTCACACGCCTGAGACTGACAATCATGTCGTACAATTTTTCGAAGTCGATCAAACTTTTTAATTATTATATTCCAGCTGGTGAATAATAAAATTTAATGATTTTAAAACGTTTTTTTCATTTCGTTAACATACAACACCATTGACTCATAGTCGACGTAAATCAAATAAATTAAATATTCGAAGTAGACGAGGTAAATTATTGTATGCAAACAAAATAAGATCAAATTCAATAATAACTCTCAAACAAAACTACTAGTCTACTTAGATTTTTCTAATTATACTAATTTCAAAACATCTATTCTCGTTTTAAACTACAAAGCCAGAGGCTCCCATGTGGGCCTCAATCGGCATTACCTTTTTATTGATTCTGATTCATAATGTGTGGGTAGTTATAGACTGCAAATTAAATAGGTAGTACCGCGCTCGCAGAATCACGTCCGCGCGGTCAATGTTCTATTATTCACTTGCCTTTAATGCTGAGCTATATCCTACTAATATAAATGCGAATGCTTAAATGGATGGATAGTTGGATGTTTGTTTGAAGGTATCAGATCGGCTGAATGGATCTCGATGAAATTCAGAATACATATAGAACATAGTCTGGAAGAAGTAACCTATACTTATTATGGAATTTTTTGATTCCGCGAGGGCGACAGCTAGTAATGCATATTTAATATTATAAATGCGAATGTTTTGATGAATGGATGTTTGTAGAATGGCTCAACAGATTTTCATGAATTTTGGAACATGTAGAACTAAGTCTGGAGGAACACATAGGCTAATTATTAAGTTTTGTTTTATAATGATAAAATTTTAACGATATATGAGTAACTTACCATAATATGTTTAGGTTCAAAGCAAATTCCTATTTACCGTAATTAAAATGACAGTGTTTTTAACTACAAATGTGATGCAATGGGTGAAAACTGAAATGTAGTATAAGGCATAAAGATAAAAAATTATAAGCGATTCTTAATCTTAGTTATAAGATTCAATTAATTACCAAGTGTGTCAGTAAACTCTGGTTACCCTTAATTAGGTGTGATAACTAAACCAAAGTTGCTTGGAACCATTTCACGCAAGGTAAAAGTATTAAAATTATGTTCTACATCTTTGCACTTATCGTGGAGCTAACTCTCAAAGCTTATCTCTCAGTATGTTGAATCTTTCATTTACATTGCAATGCAATACAACCAGTTTGTTGCAATATTCACGACACAGCAAAAGATAATGAAGGCTTAGCTATTTCCGGTGCTCAAGCTCAGTTACGTCCGCCATATGCTAAATTCAAGATTAGCATTTTAAATTTAAATATAGGATAAAATTAAGATTATTAATGATACTTGAATCATCTTAAGTTACAAACTTTATTATATTATGTATTTCAAATAATCGACATCACTTTTTATTTTTTAATAAGTCATACGAACTGACGACTAAAATGTTTGGCAATTCTTTTATCTAGAAAGTTAAGCACTCGTTTTGTATTCGTAAAGTAAAAAGTTGTAACGGTACTTAAGCCCTTTTTAATTTATGCTGATTAAGCCTCGTTAAGATTCCGTTTCATGCGTGGACAGTTATGTTACGCCTTCCAGTAATTGATCACGGAACGTGTGAACTTAAACAAACAGATATCTTGACTTCGACCAGTGAAATACCACGAACTCACAGAAAACAGGCGTGGATGTACTCTGCGTTTCATCTTATCAGTGAAGTGATGAATGCTCGAACCACAGACATTGTTACGACTATGGTCTGAACTGGATGCAAATGCGTTCGAACCTGTCAGAATAGGATAAATTCTTTTGGAGGGAATAATAAGTGTTTTATATTTCATTAGCTTTGGAAAATAAACTTAATGAAGAATAAAGTTCGATATAGACAAAAAACAACATAATCTAAGTGGTAACGGGACAGCCATAACCGATGATCGACAGATGTGGCAGGAACATGAAAGTAGACGGAAATCGGAAATGGTTGATCGCACAAAAAACAAAGGAATTTGTAATATCTCGCACAATATAGCGTAAAATAAATTACTTACAAAACTTGACGTGTTAATTTAAATTCCGTTTTTCACTATGGCATAGATAAAGTAGTGTTTTTTTTTATATCTTATGGTGGCAAACGAGCGAGCGGCCACCTGAAATCGCTGAAATAGCGAAATGACCGTTGCCCATAGACATACGCAATTGTATATGCGTTGTCTATCTTTAATCGACGGAGGAGAGGATGCACAGAAAGAAAATATCTTCCCTTTCCATGCATCCTCTCATCCGGAAAGTCCACTTCCACTTCCCATCCTTTCCTTATAAGAAAAAGGGTGGGAAGGGAAAGAGGACTAAATTAGTACTGCCGTACGCACACTCATCAGACGAAACGCGGAATTGCTTCCACTTCACGCCTGGTTTATTAGCATAATATTAATAAGTGTGCAGGAATCGCGAGATTTCCATGCAAGTTCCGCCATCTTGTATTTTGCCGCCTACGCAAATGTTCCTATAACTTGCTGTTTATTATAGCGGCATTAAAACTATAAAATGTGTTATAAAAGAGAGAGATGCGGTCATTGCTCTTAGTTATGCTTAGAAATAATAAGCTTAGTATAAATTGTATAAAATAATTTACATAGAAAGTGCCCCAGTTTACTTGCAATTGCATTTTAATTTTTTAAATTCAAATTTTAGTTATTTACACACCTTTCGTTTAACTAGAAGCCGTTTAATGCACACAAAAATTTTTGATTTACAATTTCCATAGACAAAACAAACAATTTCTAATTACGACGAAGAAATAAAACACATTTCACTTTTACATTTATTTCAGTATAAATAATAAAAATATATCAATATGATAATAAGTTTTGAAAGAATAAATATTTCATCGTATAGTTTATTAATTAATAAAATAAAATAAGTACAATACCAACAAATGTATAAATGAGTGCTAATTTCAGATCTAAGTTAATAAAAAGAAAAAGTATTAAGCGTGCACGTTGAATTTCTTAATGCAATTTTCGTTTTTTTACCATCAATCTAAACTGAGTAACCGAATTGGCATTCCTTGATGTGATCGGATACTATTTCTGCCGTTTCGTCGCTTATTCGTCCAGCGTTCCTTAGTATTTTCACTAAATTAGTCATCGTGTACAATGATTTTACATGGACGCCATTTGCTTTTAACACATTAGCGCCACCTTGTTCCCTTTCGAGAACTACAACAGCGTGTGCGACTTGTAAACCTTCGGCGCGAATAGTTTTCGCTGCTTCCGATATTGTGCCACCAGATGTCACTACGTCCTCGATAATTAAACATTTCTGATCTTTCTCGAACACTCCTTCTAAGATTTTTTTAGTTGCATATAATTTAGTTTCCTTTCTCATCATAATCATTGGTGTGTTTGTATTTACTGACATTACTGCTGCGAATGGTAATGCTGCATATGGAATTCCACACAGTATGTCGTGTGGTATTTCATTAGCTAAAGTTTGTAATTGTCGACATATCGCCATCTGAAATTATTAGTACATTAATTAGTGGGCAATAAAATAATAACGCATCGAACTACGACCTTTTGTGATTACGGTGAGTTTAAAATGTTTAATAAGAAATTATCATTGAACTTGTTCGTTATTGCGACATAATTTCTGAACGGTTTGTTTATACGCGCCAACCTTTCCTTATAAAGGATTCATTATCTCGAATTGGACGTTTTATTTATAATTTCCTAGAAACAGATAAAAGCTCGTTCATATTTGTTACCGTTAATAACATCAAAACAATTTACAATCGTTGCTAAAAAAAGCAATATTATTCTAGACCTAATTAATTAGCTAAAAATCCTAGCCTAGGGGTACTTCAATCGCTTTCATTACATATCTTTTAAATGTTTCTTTTTATAAAGTAACTAGCGGACCCGACAGACGTTGTCCTGTCTACACGTCTTTAATTTGAATAAATTAATATGAAGTTAATATTTGATGAAAATTGTGAATCTAAACCATTCCCAGATCCCCTTGAACACACACAAAAAATTTCGTCAAAATCGGTCCAGTCGTTTGAGAGAAGTTCAGTGACATACACACTCACAGAAGAATTATATATATAAAGATGACGCAAACATGCAAGCAGACAGCTGAATTTGCCGAAATAGCGAAGCGATAGCAACATCTACAATTGCAGACGGAGACGTAAAGAAAGATTATATTTCCATTTACTATGCGTCCCCTCCTCCATTGAATGCACGTCCCCTTCCCTTATAAGAAGGATGGGAAGGGTAAGGGGACTGAAATTAAACCAGATGTGCGCAAAAATTTCATATCATGAATAGCATACCTACACTTCCTAGAATACCTTTTAAAAAGGGTTATTTTGAAATATTTATTTAATTATAGTTTAAAGATAAAATTACATGTAATCTTACGATACATAAGTAGACAAGAAACGAACGAATAATTAAAGAAAATCATACAGTGAAGTTGCAACTGGTTTAATACTGTCAACCTAAAAAGATAACATTCTTTGCAGTGACGTAACAAACATAAAAAGAAATTGCGGGATAACGACTGAGTCAATTGTTAGAACTATAGGTACTGCTAGGAAAAAAATCCAGAAATGAGGCAGTGTATTGACTAAACACTAGCCTTACTTAAATGTCGACGTTTATGTCCCCTCACTAATCATTCTGACACTGGACTTTGTAACGAAAGCACGTCATTGGCGACAAAGAATTCTATCTAATCTTATATATAAAATTCTCGTGTCACAATTTTCGTTTCCATACTCCTACGAAACGGCTTGACCGATTCTCATGATTTTGTGAGCATATGGAGTAGGTCTGAGAATCGGCCAACATCTATTTTTAATCCCGCGCGGACGGAGTCGCGGGCGACAGCTGGTACATACCATAAGCTTGGGATGTGAGACAATAACTCTTAAGTCAAAGTATATTGGTGTGCGTCGGCCGAGCTTCGCCTCAATGTCGCCCAGTCGCACAGCGCCCGCGTCGAACAGACGCACTGCAAGCTCCTCCAGGCTCTCTCCTGTCATCTGCAAACAAATAAACATATATATATATATTAAATAGTTTATAATATTCCTGCGTACATCAGCTACCTTCCCGTCTAAACCCTGTCAAAATCGGTCCAGTATTTCCAGAGATAGCGCTCGCCCTAAACTTAGCTATCGTGGAATTAATAAAAACAAAAATAAATTAAAAAAAAAGGATCCTACGATATTTTTGTATATATTCTAGATATTGGAAAAGAGCTATACATATGTGATGTGTTTGGATAGATTTATGGATGTTTTGTCATCATCATCAGCTCACTATATGACCCCGCTGAGGGGCTCGGAACCTTTCAGTTACGAGTGACTAGGCCATAATCAATGCTGGCTCAGCGCGGGTTGACGTCACACATATCTTTGAATTTCTTCTCAGATATGTGCAACACCACGATGGTTTCCATCGCGTAAGATCGTCGGATAAATGTACATATGTAAATCGAGTCTACAAACACATTGGTACATGGCGGGATTCGAACACAGAACCTGCAGATTATAAGTGCTTAACCCCTGAGCCACATACATTAGTAATATCTTACTAATATTATTAACTTTTAATTCCTCGCGAACGGAATTGCGGGCGACAGCTAGTTAAATAAATTAGCAAATTATTTAATATATCTCGTTCAGTTTAATCCTGTGTCTTGAACTGGTTTTTGCAACAGATTAAATATTATACAACCAGTGTTTTTTTAACATAACAACACCCATAGAGATACGACCGTTTCCTCATTTATTTTAATGACTTCAAATTCCTTAAATCGTGACTATTTAGCTATAGTAATATTTATTTAATTCAGAACAAAAGATAATCCTCAATTATAGGTAGGCCAATTAATATGTCTCATTTGACATCTATAAATTTTTTCGTGATGTAAGCTGCTTAAAATATCGATTGAAATTAATGTATCGATACTGAATTCAAACATATTTGAATCGAATTCAGATATGCAATATCGATGTTTTGCGTTCGATTATTTTTCTATCGTGTTTTAAAAAGAAAAAGACTTCACTGACGCATCATTGTAACGACGTTCGATTGGCATGATTACAATCAATATGTATTCGAAATTTAAAAAATGGAAATAAATTGTGCAGTTATAAATTAAAAAAAAATACGCCCGCCGTTACAAGGTTACGTTGTTGGATATGTATGAAGTGTCAAATGTTGGCCTACCTATAGGAAAGGTAAGAAACGCCAAATAAAGAAAGAAAAAAAGATTTTAAAAAGTCATTTCATTTATGTTTATACTTTTAACATGAATTTCGCGCGCATTCTGTTACGTCAAAAAGACGTTAAACATTTTTCTTTATAACCTTTATAAAATATAACCTCAAATTTTTTCTTATATTTACGATAAAGCTTGCAAATACTAATATAGTACTAAAATTTCACTAATAATTACGTAAAATACGATAAAGCTTGCTAATAAACTTTCCTATAATCTTATCAAATCGAGTTTAAAATCAGATTTATTAACATAAATAAAAAAAGATTGAATAAAAGATTCCAGCAGATATCGTTCGTTGAATATTTATGTATTCATTTCTAACAAATTTAATCAAAGATATTTCTATAACTGAAACTAATTTATTCTAATTTAAATTTCAAATATAATTATCAGATTGTTATAAGAATGGGTCACTGCCATTTTATTTGTGATTAAATTATCTGTTACAATTACATCGCTATAAAATTCTTTTCGTGACTTTTAACAATTATTTTTATGCATATTTAAGGAAGAAACATAATTATTACAAGGACTTGGCTCGTTAATTCTAAAGCATAAAATTAAAAAAAAAATCGTAAGCAACTGTCACATACATCGACTCTCCTCTTTAAATGGACTGGCTAAAAGTCGTATAATTTTGTGCCTATTTGATTTTCGCCATTTTGGCGCTGATGGTTGCGGCTTGCAGCGGTGGTGTGGATGAGTACTAATAATATAGAGAGAATTAACTGTCACATAAAATCAACAGGCACGTTCAACTAGGAACGAAGCAAAGGTTGTCAGTTCCAAGCTATAGCCTATCTATATATACAGATTAGTAACCTTCTAGTAAAGTCCCGTCAAAATCGTCACAGCCGTTTGGGAGAATATACGGAATAAATGCGACTTGCCAACAGACAAAATTTATAAAACTGGTTTTCGTTATAAGCAACATAAATAAATTATGCTTACGTAATATGTTTTTTTATCGATTTTACATACATATATTACTATTTTATTAACCGTATAGAATATTAATATTTATCTGAATTCTCATAGTAAGTTTCCGAGACCAATCTCCGTATGAAACATATCGTCATCTCTGTCATTATCTTTGGCAAGACAGAGATAGCTGCATGTTTTAAACGGGATTTTTGGTTTAAAAAAATTAATGTCATTAAAATTACCGTTTCGGTAGGAAATGTTTATTTATGAGACCACGTGCCGAAAAATGATAAAACACATAGAAATTAAGTCTTTTGCATAATATTTAATCAACTAAGTAGCTTTCCACTTTTATATTTCACTAGCTGTCTCCCGCGACTCCATCCGCACGTAATTAACTTAATAAGTAGCCTACATATTCTTGCAGACTATGTTCTACATCTATGCCAAATTTCAGCAAGATCTATGCAGCCTTTCCGTAGATACCTTCAAACAAACATCCATCCAAACATTCGTATTAATAATATAAGCAAGTAGTAAAATGGTACGTTATATTTAAATTATATAAAAACCTTTATGGAATTTAACAAGGTTATGTACCATGTTACGTCCATTGCCGATTAAATTATACATTAAAAATTGTTTTTTTTTTTTTATAACAAGGTGGCAAACGAGCAGCGGGAACACCGAAGTGTTCAACGACGCCCATGGACATCAGCAATACCAGAGGAACCGCAGATGCGTTGCCGGCCTCTGAGGTGGTGATAGGCTCACTTCTTGAAGGACCCTAAGTCGTATTGGTTTGGAAATACCGCCGAGGACAGACCGTTCCATTTATTTCAACATAGTATTTATATACTTAAAGTCTATGTAATAAAAATATCTGTATTACCACAAAAATATAGTAAGACAATGTTAATTAAACACGTGTTTTAACCCTTTGAACGCCGATGAAGATTATTATCATTTTTCAATATCACAAGGTGGCAAACGAGCTAGTCGCCACTTAAAATCGCTGAAATAGCGAAGAAGAAAACTTAATTAGTGTAACCTATATGTTCTTTCAGACTATGTTCTATACTATGCCAAATTAGCTTAGAGGATATATCCACGCGGACGGAGTCGCAGGCGACAGCCTTCTTTTATAAAAATGTTGACGCATATGTAAGCTAAAATATTTTAACGTTGATTTTTTATAGTAAAATCCGAGGTAAAAAGCCTCGCGGGCCTAAACAACGCTTTTTGTTAGCTTATAGATTAAGAAAGATATCGTAGAGTATAGCAATTATTTACACTTAAGTACGTATGATTTATTTTCTAAACCTTTTTAATTTATTGATTTCGTATTACTAAGTAATATTAATTTAAAATTTATGTTATTTATTGCGTATAATTTAATGATCATATCCGTATACCAATCTGTTTTGACATATGTATATGTTTCCATAGAGAATGTTTTAAAAAAAAAATAAACAAATGTTTATCTTTTATTGCCATATACTCCGAAAATGAATAATTTACTAATATATATTATTAAAAGGAGTCCCTTAAGGCAAGGTAACGAAGATACTGGCATTCCCCCTTTGGATAGCTAAACTTCTTTGTCTGAGGTAGCTGCCAGCTCTCGATTACTTTTTTGGAAAGTCTTAAAGCGCTAGGACCCCACGGACCAAGGGTCTCGACGCTGTATGAGACGAAATCATATTCGGAGCTCGTTTTTAATGTTTTATTTAGTACAGGATGTTCTTATTAAATACTTATATAATAAATGAGAATTTTTCAATGTACGGATGGATGGATTTTTCTCCGAAAAAAAAAGGCGAATAAAGTGTCCGACGGATTTATGTTGGGATATATCCCCTCAGTGTTGCTATTTACAATACAACGTTACATTTAGAAAATCGACTCTTGATTAGAGGTCAAACTCATATGACACATTTCATCATCATCAGCTGACTATACGTCCCCACCGAGGGGCTCGGAGCCTACCCTAAGTTGAGGGTGATTAGGCCATAGTCAACCACGCTGGCCAAGTGCGGGTTGGTTGACTTCACACATATCTTTGAATTTCTTTTCAGATATGTGCAGTTTGCATCACGATTTTTTCCTTCACCGTAAGAACGTCGGATAAATGTACATATGTAAATCGAAAATCGAAAAACACATAGGTACATGGCGGGATTCGAAGATGCAGATTGCAAGTCAAGTGCTTGACTTGCAATCTGAGTGAGCCACCGACGCTCATGACACATACATGATACATCTATCTTACTAATATTATAAATGCGAATGTTTAGATGGATGGATGTTAGAAGGTAACTCTAGAACGACTGTATCTAGCAGAAAGGCATAGATGTAGAACATAGTCTGGATGAACACATAGACTACTAAGTGTGTTTATAATTCCGCGCATACGGAGTCGCGGGCTATAGCTTGTAGGTTATATATCTAAATAAAACATATGTTCTATATTACAATTGTTTTCCAGTTTTGCTTAATTTAATCAAGACTGAATAAATCTAGGATTTCCATCTTCGAAGTGTTTCTTTGTACTGTTTTATTACGACATATTAAGTTAAATAAAGGCAAAATAGGTCAAATAATATATAATAAGATACGACATTGAATTAAGATATTTACAAGGGCTTTTAAAATCATGCGTTAATTAATTTGTCGAATTTAAATTGAACAAGGTTTAATAACAACCGCCCGTGACTACGTCTGCGAGGAATTAAAAACTAAATTAGTAGCCTGTGTGTTCCAGATGTTCTACATCTATGTCAAATTTCATTCGAGATACGTACAGCCGAACTGCAGATACCTCTAACAAACATACATCTAAACATTCGCATTTATAATATTAGTAAGAAGTAAGATTTGAATATATTAAACAGAGATAAAAGTAAATATACCTTTCTCTTTCTTTTAAAAATATTTTATAATTTTATGTAATTATATAAATAAATACTCTTTTAAAACAAAAATAATATTTTGGTAATTTAAAAAAAAAACTTGTTTTTTTTTATTAATAAAAATCTTATTTTTTTTTATATCCAAATTATTATGTCAATGCTGCCAATACCTTCCTTATGGACTGATTAAGCTTCAGTATTTAAAAGTCGACTCTAAATTAGTGGTGATAAACTTTAAATTGCCTTATACACATGCCATTAATATTTCGATATACTTTTACAATGAACCTTCATTGAGGTTTTATTGGTTTCTTAACCTTTGTTAATGGAAGAGTTTGTTGCTATACTGTTTTACCATTGATATCTATATTCTGTATCTACATATAAAGTTTAAACTCTTTATAACGTCACTCCTTATAACGCCAAACTCTTTATAACGGTTTGGTTTACCTTGTTTTCTATACATTACATTCCATATAACATACATACACTCCATATAACGCTCACTCTATTTAACGTCGAACATGCGGCATTTATAAACGATTCACTTGTAGCCTTTAAAAAGAAGCCATTTTTTTGGTATAACGTAAACAAGATATGTCAAATTGCTACACACTTGAACAGAAAATATAGTTGTAGCGAAATACGAATATTGACAAAAAATTATTGGAGAAAAGACAAATAATACTATCAACATATTAGTTAAAATAAATCACTATAGAATAGTAAAAGAGCATATCTTTCGTCACTCGATATAACGTCCACTCGATGTACTCGGTCCTATAAGACATTATATAGAGTTTACACTATATATAAAGAGTAAACTGATTTTAATATCTCTCTAGAAATGCTGTATTTCCTATATTTATAAACTAATTCTTATCGAATAAAATGTCGGGCAAACGTCATAATTTATAGCTCATTTAAAAAGTGGATCAAATGACATCATTTCAAACTTGTTCCGTCAGGGAATAACGAATTAAACGTTCTAGAATGTTCAAGAACTTTATATACAAACAACCTTTAATCAATTAGGAATAATAAAAAAAAACCACGAAACCAGAAGCTCTTTAGTGAAAGTCACAGAAAGTCCCAGTAAAAATATAAACATATTAAGAATTATTAAAAGATCAACTTTAAAATCTTACTAATATTATAAATGCGAATGTCTAGATGGATGTTTGTTTGAAAACTCCAGAACGGCTGCATAGATCTCGATGATTTGACATACATATAGAACATAGTCTGGAAGAACACATTGGCCACTAATAATGTTTTTTTTTTAATTCCGAGTCAGCTTTTGTTTTAGAAATACGCGGGCGGGAAATCTAAATTCAATTGTCATAGATTATAAGAAATCGAAGTTTGGAAAATGTCAAATTATGATTTAGAAATTGTAAAAATCCGTTATTTATTAAAGAAATATATATTACGAAATAAAATAATCTATTTATAATAAAATTTATCCGTTAATAATAAATTTATTTAGCTAGTTTTTCTAGAATTATCTTCCATAATGTGATTTGACATTAATAAAAAAAAATAATGATAGATTTAGTTGCGATATTAAATTCCAAGATTTATATTAGCAATTTCAACCAGTTTTATTATCAATATTATATAATATTATAGATATGAACACGATATACTAATAATCCATGTTTTTAAACTCTTTTTACCAATATATAGCTTATTTTTCTTTTAGATTTAAATCACTTTTTGACACAGATTTCTAGAACCTATTGTAAATGATCTCTTGTCATCTTTATAGCATTTCTTATATTATATTTTATGTATTTTAATATTTATTTACACGTTTCTATTCATATTATTATATTATTATTAAACAATTGTCATAAAAATTAACTGTCGTCTGCGACTACGTCCGCGCGGAATTAAAAAAAATAATTTTTAGCCTGTTTTTATCCAGTCTGTGTTCTATATCTATGCCAAATTTCAACGCAATCCATGTAGTCTTTCTGGAGATCCCTTCACACAAATATCCATCCATCTAAACATACGTATTTATAATATTAGTCAGTTAATACAGACGAGAGAGAAAGACACAATATGAGAAATAAAGTAATAAATTAATCCAAGGTTAGTAAAGATATTAATTTCACACGTTAAATAACAAACAAATAAATATATTGCAACGCCATTTCGTAGTTATGCCGATAAAAAAAAATTAAACTCACTTTCTCGAACATTTATCATAGACTTTGCAATTTTAGTGTTGGACACACAATAAAAAATCGTCAAATATTATAACACGGCACAATTTAAGTTCATATTACGTATCCTTTCACGATACGTCAGCGCAGGAGCAAAGTAAACACGACAATAATATTGTAAATTACATATAGAGAGCGCCCCGAGTGGTCAGATACTATGGAGTTGCCAGCTTATAAAATTCTGCACATTTGACGGGAGTTATTAATTACTAATAACACAGCTTATTGCGATTAGTATCAAAGTTTTATATTCATGTTGTTAATATTTAGGTACAGGTTATTTTTTGCAAATGTCAAGTGTTAATCAAAATTCAAAAAAAAGTGTTGTAGAATTTTTTAGTTTTATTATTGTTGCTAATTTTATTGATATTATGAAAGTCGTATAAGATTAAGCATAACTACATATATATATATATATATATATATATATATATATATTTGATATAAGGAACAATTAAACGTAATCAAAATATAAAATGTTGTAGTATTTTTGGTTAATTTTTTTAACATTGCAACACCCTCTACCGGTTGTGAGATAATATACGTGAGAACGTAAAATAATGTAGAAATTGATTTTATTAATAGATTATTTCTAATCCATTGGATTAACCGATGATGTTTTATTACTGTCTACATAACTAAGGGTTAACATACACGGACTGTTCGAGAACTTTACAGGAGAACAAAACATAGTAGCCTATGTGTTCTTTCAGATTACGTTCTATGTGTATACCAAATTTCATCGAGATCTGTTCAGCCGTTCTGGAGATAAATTCAAACATCCATCTAAACATTCGTATTATATCAGAATGCACTTTATGAAAATAAGCAAATGAAAAATGATTTCAGCTTCACACATCTCCATGATGTATATTCCAGAAGGCCTGTGATTCTACAATGTTATATAAAAGACTAGCTGTTCAACAGCATATTCTTTTTCTATATTAACCGCCAAAACAAATTGTTTATGACGGTGTTGTCAAAAATATTATAAGTTAAAGGGGGCAAACTTGCGGCCACCTAATGTTAAGTGATCGCTGTTGTATACTATACGCGAGATCTTTTCCCAACTTGAAAAGTAAAACGTTATCGTGTTTGAAGATACTACTGGTGCCATCTATACGTAAGTTTCGAAATTATTTTTGAATCAAAACGAGGGTAGCAATTATGCAATTAGGCATAATGTTAATATCAATAATGTATGAAATAAAGTAAATTTATTTAGGTTTTAACATAGGCGCAAATCATGTAATTGTGTGTATGACATGATCAATAAAGTCTAAGATGTCTTTTTATAATAACGCCATCTATAGGTACAAATACGCATTTCGATAAATAATCCAAATTTTACTTGAATGAAGTAAATAATTCAATGGCGAATGATATATTTAGAGCAATGATTTAAAATTACTTAATAATTTTTTACTATTAATTTTATAGACTAGGATTGTAAATTCTGTCTCACACAGAACCTGTATTTTTATTGCCACAGGTTGTGAAACCGCACTTTGCTATTATCTTATAACAGGCGCTTAAATATTTATGCCTTTAGATAAAGTAACGTAACAATAAAAATGAATAGCTTAATGCGGTATTTACAACATTCTAGTACACTAAGACAGTAGAGCTGTCCTGGCTTTAACTGGTTTTGGCTCACTGGCGCCAGTTAGTGTACTTTTTACCAGCTGTAAGCAAAAAATAAAGTGTAAATTTAACCTTATTTCCATTTTTACAAACGGCAAGACATTGTAGATAAGGAAGTTGTTAAATTCCCTAATATCTGATTCACATGTGGTTCATGTTTCAATATAATTTGTATTTTTATAATGCATTTCGTAGTAATTTAGCGAAGATTTACGACGAGTGAATAAAACTGAGATACGCAAAAGAACTACGCAATATATTAACTGAAACTCGTTGATTAAAATAAACTGAGATAAAGATAGTGTAGCAATAAAAATCTTAGTTTATGCGAACAGTTCGATCACCTTTGCTAATTTCAGATTTGTTTGTTTTAACTAAATTTTACTAGCACATTACTGTCATGAGTTTTCAAACTTCCCTTTCCGGTGTATACAATTAATAAACATTAAATATAAAACATTTACTGTAGTGTATTTGATTAACTAAAGAAAGTAAAAAGAGATGTCATAGGCTGGTAACAATCTAGAATTATTAGAAAAACTACCTGTCACCGCGACACTGTCCGCGCGCAATTAAAAAGGCAAAGCTTTAAAAGTCTATGTGTTCTTCCAGACTATGTTCTACATCTATGCAAAATTTCATCAAGATCTGTTCAGCCGTTCCAGAGATACCTTTGAACAAACATCCATCTAAACATTCGCATTTATAATATTAGTAAGATAAAACAAAAGACACAAAACGACAGAACACCAAAAATAGTTAAATAAATCTACGCAGTAAGGTTTTATACATTTAAAATAAAACCTTTTCAACGATTTAACACTTTTGATACGTCGTCGTGACCAAATGTGCATCTTAAATCCTTAAATACGTGTCTAATTCCCGCTCAGCCGGACGATGTGGCGGCCATTATGGGGTCATTGACATTTTTGGCTTCGCGCCAGATTAACTACGTTAGAATTAGATTCCTTGTCTTAATTGTTACTTTGTTATCCTTTTCGGGATTTTAGTCTACGGTTTTCTTATTAATCGTATCTTTACAATTCAAAAAGGAAAAGGTTCTCAATTCGTTTATATATTTTTAGTCTGTTGAACTTTGAAAAAATATTCTTTGTTATAATTTATTGATTGTTCTAATAAAAAGGAACGGTTTGTTTGATTTAAGACAAAAGGCTAAGTTACTATAATTATGTTTAGTGCATTCCATTCAAAAAAGTGTGCACCACTAGGTCTTCATTGTTTAAGTTCTTGAAGGGTCCTCATTGTTGTTAATTACTTGCTAATTCTGTCGAACAATGGACATTATCTACCTTCATTTTACAGTCAATTTAATGTAACCTTACGTCTGGGTTGTCTGCTAAAGTTCTGACATGTATTTTAAATATAAAACTTTGGTTTTTCCTCTACTTCTACAACTTCTACAACTTCCCAGAATTTTTTTATATCATAAGGTGGCAAACATGCAAGCAGTCACGGAGGATATGTTAAAATATATGTAAGAAAAACATTTTTTACTTAAAAGACTAAATATCTAACTTCTTACTAATATCATAAATGCGTATGTTTAGATGTATAGATGGATGGATGAATGTTTATTTGAAGATATCTCCGGAACGGCTAAACAGATCTAGCTGAAATTTGACATAGATGTAGAATAAAGTCTAGAAGAACACATAGGCTACTTGTTATCTTTTTTTAATCCCGCGCGGACGGAGTCGCGGGCGACAGCTAGTTGAATAGGGCGCTGTTTGGTGTAAAGTGACACACGCCAGATGGCGTGCAGACAGAAGTAGTACATTCTCGCGTTACTTCCTGTTACAAAGAATCGATACAGGAGCACATAATAAAAAATATATGAGTCAGATGATGACCAAGGAATTGTAACAGTCTAGAGCCAATGTTAGTGTTAGTGTTGGATTCACTGCACAAAAACATTGAAATACGTCTATTGCTTTTTAAAAACAAAAAATAGTCTTGACAGACAGACGGACAGACAACAAAGTGATCCTATTAGGGTTCCGTTTTTTCCTTTAAGGTACGGAACCCAAAAAAAAGCAAGTTCTTATAATCTGTTTTAGGTTGGCAGTCGAAACAAAGGCAGGGGGACGAAGGATTTGATGCATAGGAATGGGAATATTGTCGTTCTGAGCGTCCTCTCCTCCGTTAATGAGAGATAGGCAAATATGGATCTTAATCTGCAATTGCAAATGTCTATGGGCAGACGTTTCGCTATTTCAGCGAATTAAATGACCGCTCCTTTGCCAACTTCTAATATAAAAAGATCTATATAGATAACACAAAAATTACTTATTAATATTTCATTAAAAATTTGACTTTAAATTTGACCTTGATCGTCTTTTGACATCGTTCTTGAGTAGACATTCGTCTAAATTGCAGATTATAAATATATTTATGTATACTTGTTTCTATATATATATATATATACATCGTGATGCAACCTGCACATATCTGAGAAGTAATTCAAAGATACGTGTGAAGTCAACCAACGCGCACTTGGCCAGCGTGGTTGACTATGGCCTAGTCACCCTAAACTTAGGGTAGGCTCCGAGCCCCTCAGTGGGGACGTGTAGTGAGCTGATGATGATGATGATGATGATGATACTTGTTTCTGCACTGAAAGTCCCGTTTACATAATGTTTTTATTAATGGATTAGATTTGTAAATATTAGTTATTTTTTATTTTCAGAATTACTTTAAGTAATGTAGACATTCTGATTATTCATAGTGTTTACTCATTCCAGTCGATTCCTCGAACAATTTCAGTAAACTCTAATCACAATTATCCTACGATAGCATTTTATCGTATTTCATCAGTTACACGAAACTGTATGATTGGTCTATTAAAATGACTCATTGTTTCATTCATTCGTTCATTCATTTAAGTACTGAAAGATTGAGTACAATTCTGTACTTATTTTATGAATTTCTACCACGGTTTTTTTTTTAATTTTACAGTTTGACTTTTAAATTTTTAATTAATCAGAATTTATGGCTTCGTTTTCATGATTCGAATTTGGATATCGATTTCTATAAAAATGCTATGTAAACTAATTCGATTTTTTTTTTAAAAACGTGTAATTTTAATTATTGTTGGTACTCCTTGAATTTATGGTAATACGTCGCGTGGACTTTCTATGAATCATCTTCTGTTATACCAGCCCTATGTTACCAAATGTTGATGTTAAAAATTGGTAAGTTTTAGTAATAAATTAAGTATATTATAAAGCTTAAAAAATTATAAAATTACTTGTGTAAGATTGAATTCGATTGATTAAAAGATATAAGAAATTATTGTTAATAAATCTACTGCTTGTTAAAAATATTTTTCCAAGTCAAAGTAATTTTATTGAACGGGAAAATCGGTAAATCCTAATTTAAAATACTCATTTCGACCATTAAAAATCATTACATTTTTTAAATACTTTACATAAAAGTTACCAATTTGGTAGTAATTTTTACGCTTGCCACATTCTCACCCCGTACGTATCGTTCGTTCCCGTTCAGTACACAGCTGGTCGTTCCTTTTCATTCCATTCCTTTGTCGTTCTTGAGGCATCATTTTGTAAGCTGCTCGGCCGCGGGAGAGCACGCTATTTCAGTTACAATATTTATTAAAATATTTTAAGTAAAAACTCATAAACAAAATGAGGGAAATTGTGCATTTACAAGCCGGGCAGTGTGGCAACCAGATTGGCGCTAAAGTGAGTATTATTCTATTGTTATCTTTTGTTAATTTAAATTCGCAACGGCCGGCACATGTGATTATTTGCAAAAGTTTAGATTGTCAGTTGTCATTTTTTGTTTTTATAACATACTTTTGCGTTTTATTTTTACCGTATTTTTTGTCCCTTTATGACATAGGAAAATACTTAAATAGGATAATCAGTAAAAATCAATACGAAGATTTTTAAATGCGAGATTTTGCTCGTCTAATCGTAAATACGTTGATTAAAAAGATTAATGTGGGTACAGTTTTAATTACAAAGTTCTTTAACCATGTTAAAAATGTACAATAGTAAACAATTTGATTTAATTAAGTAAATATTAAAAGTTCAAAATATAACTTCAATATATTTCAACACGTAACGTAGTTTTAAACTAACTCAGATTAGATTTTAACATTTTTAAATTACGTCGATATCATTGAAAAAGATTGAAAGAATGTTTCCGGTGTTAGTTTATAAAAAACCCTTTAGTGTTTTATTTTCGACAGCAGAGATATTATGAATTTTACAAGGAAACAAACTTATAATTGCGATTATTAATAATATATTGATTGATACGCGTTTCTTTTTAATATTTTAAAATGTTTATTAATTAAACATTTATATTAAATTAAGGTATTCTTGGTTAAAACTATCTTAGTGGCCAGTTGCGTGTTTGGTTCACAAACTACGTACCAAAGAGATCTAATAAGTACAAATGAAAAAAGTAACCTCCCCCGTTTATAAATGCCTCTCAGTATTAGCAAGTTTTTTTTAGACAAGCTTTTTCTGTAGAATTGTAACATGTAATTTATTCTTTCTTTCATTTTAATGGCACGATTCGTCGTAGTTTTTTCAGAACGATTTAGTTTTTGATTTATTTCCTAACAATAGATAAGCTATTAGATTTTAATAAACATCTACGATATAACAAAGACGTGAATGTAACCTTTTTTTTTGTATATCGATACATAGTTTTATTTTTAGGGTTCCGTACCTCATAGGAAAAAACGGAACCCTTATCACTTTGTTCGTCCGTATGTTTGTCAAGTCACTTTCTTTCAAATTGAGATGACCAGCTATTATTTGATTTGCTTATATTAGATAGAAAGTAATTAAAATAAAAAAAAATCCTTAATAACTGTACACATCACGTTTTTTTTTTCTTTGAGTATACAAAACTTTTTCGACTTTTACATTGTATATTGCAAAATAAATATCTATAAAACTCGAAATTTATTACTTTTATTGCTTATTCGTTTATCTACTTTATAATAAAAAAAGAAAGTGAAAGTTTATAAAGTAAATAGCTTCAAGAAAAAAATCTAGATCGAAATCAGTAGAAGCGACGGACGTCCGAATGACCTGATGATGGACAGTTTTTGCAATAGAAATGTGACATGAATGTTGATGACGAAAAACTCTTTTAGTTTCACTTTAACACGTTACCTGCCAGAATTATTTTTCGCAAAACGAAAAAAATTGACCCGCTGTTTATAAGCTTTATGGGGCCTTGCGGGTCACGCTGTATTCGATTAAAAGCGTCCGACAAGCCACAGCGAGGTGTTAAATGGAAGTATGGCTTGTCGGACATTTAGTCCGACATGGCAGCTAACGTGTTAATTAATATAATTATATAAAAAAAATATACACACTAAAAGACAGTGATTACCAAAGTCTAAACCCCACGGAATACTCTGCGATCCGATCTATATCCCACAACTGTGTCGACAGAAATACAGATAAACGATGAGTATTTTTACTCAGCACTAGTTGTCGTCTAGGTTCGCGTTATAAAAAAAATCTTAGTAGCCTGTGTTCTTTCAGACTACGTTCTACATCTATGCCAAATTTCAGCGAAATCAGTTAAGCCGTACCGTGAGATACCTTCCAACAAACATTTATTTAAACGTCTATTGAATTAAATGAAATGAAAAATTCATAGAAAACATAAGCAACCCTGGGAGGTATGAAGTTGACGCGCGACATGACTTATCCAAAGTTAATGTCAGTTCTATGCAATTTTGAAGTTCTCTTCGTAGCGAATGCATTTTGTAACCCCGCTGAGACGTGCTAAGCTGTCGGCATTGTACGGGCTTCGATGTCCGTTATTTCCGTTAATATTCAACTATTAAACTTTCAAATATGGCAGAACCATCGACACGATTTGCCGTAATTTGTCTACGCAAGGTGAATCTTAAATACAATAATTGCAATGAACTCTTGAATACACGTAACATATACATATGCAACTAAACAGAACACAACTTAACTGTTTACATATGTATATTCGCGTTGGCTCAGGGGTCAAGCACTTGATTTGTAATCTGTAGGTTCTCGGTTCGAATCCCGTCCATGTCCACATGATGCAACCTGCGCTAAAAGGAGACGTATAGATTGGAAATTGATTTAGTAGGGAGTGACGTCTGGAAGACGGCAAACTAGGACCTCCGTACCTAGAGTGAGATAATGGTAGAATAATTACATTTTAAAATAGCCGAAGTTCTCTTAATTTAATGAAAATAATAGTGTTCTTAAACACATTTTCTTTATAATCAATAACATACAATAAATGCCCTTATCTCCCACATAAAGCGTCCCTCAATAAAATCTAGATTCTGGATGTAATCGTACTGTACCTAGATATGCAGATGTACGCTGTCTGTCTAGACTTCACGCTATTGATTTTACGGACGATGGTTAATAGGGAAGGGCAGGGTCGTTTGAAGGACTATTTCCTTTTTATATGCAAATAGCTAAACCCAAGTTATAGATAATGCAAGTAAATATTTTCATTAAATGTTGTGGTTTTAAATTAATCTTACTAATATTATAAATGCGAATGTTTTGTCTTCTTGTCGGGTCTTGATAAAACTTGGCATAGATGTAGAAGATAGTCTGGAAGAACACATGCTACTTATTAATTTTAAAAGCCTCGCGGATGGAGTCGCGGGCGATAGGTATAGTATCTGAACATTTTATTCAAGATTTTATAAGAAAAATCTCTGGCGTTCCCAAAATATCTTATCAAAGTTCCATAATCAAGGAATAATTTCACACACAAGGATATGGGAAATTCTAGCAAAACACAACGCTAGTAGACCCACGATGTATTCAGATTGATTTTATATAAAACTAGCTATCACCCGCGACTCCGTCCGCGTGTTTGTCTAAAAAATAAAATTTTTGGGGTGGACTACCCTTAACATTTAGGGGGATAAAAAGATGTTTGCCGATTTTCAGACCTACTCAATATGTTCACAAAATTTCATGAGAATCGGTCAAGCCGTTTCGGAAGAGAATGGGAACGAAAATTGTGACACGAGAATTTTATATATAAGATTGAACTCTTAGAATATGTTCGTAGTATTTGTATTTAAATTAATCTTGTACTTTTTGCATGACTTGTTATTTATTATTTCCTAGTTAATTTTATCCTGTAATTAATAATACGATATAAACTCATTGTTGTGCCTAATTTATTTTTTTGTGTGATTAAAAAAGAGATTGGTTACTTTTTGTAACGTTATGTTGTAAAAAAACATTTATCAATTAAAAAAAACAATAATTATTTTACATAATTGGTTGCCAGTATTAGTTTTTTGATTGAATACTTTTTAGTGAAATAAGCGAAGTCTATATTGCGCGGGAAAGTAAAACGTCAATCGTATTCATTTTGGCTGAATTTTGGTGATAAAGAAATTATTTAAAAAGTAACACTATACGTGTTCTGTTTTTTTTTTGCTTGATGTAAAGATTCCGTGTTTAATAATTAGATTGTAAGCATTATAAAAATATTGTCATACAAAACGATTAGTAATGTTTATGAATTCCATTCGATTGTTTTAAAATATTCGAATTGGATGTAAATGATGATTCCTAATAATAATAAGATCGTCAGACGATGTGATTCACTTGTGGAAGTGGCGCCACGTGATATGAATGACATTAGACGACCGCGGCCATCTTGATTCCATTGTGTCAACGCAGCTGACGAATTTCCGGCCATAGACAATCTTATTTGGGCAGTTGACGTTCTTTAATGTTTTCTTAGTTTAATTGGAGCAGGAAAACGTTACATTCGTGTTTTATGTTAGTTTATTTTAAGTAACGACGTATAGCTTCCACAATGAAATCCAACTGCCTACAAATTTTTGTTATGTCCTGCGTTTTGTTAATTTAGTTTCGTCCTAATCCGGTAACAATAACGAAGTAACAGCTCGAGCCGAGGCTCCTGAGGGAGCTCTCGAGTCTTGTTACTCTTAAACGAGGTTCAGGCTAAGCGCCATCTGCGCCCGGCCACCTCAATCCCGGTGAAGCTGTACATGCCTCTTCAAGGCAAACAGTGACTAATCAGTCACAAAAAAATCGTTTCGAATGCAGTTTTGGACGTGACAATTATTTCACTTTATTATCTGTTGTTAAATATATTTCACTGTCAAGATTGTCATTTTTTACCGAACGTTACCATAAGTTACCAACTGTCAAAAGTGACAGGCGTATTTCGGGAGCACCTTTGTCTCCCGGAGTAAAGAAAAATAAGGTAACAAATGCGTCTCAGCGGGAGTTTTTATAAATAAAGGATGCACTCGTCTCGTCCCGAGGTGTGTGGTTTAAATATTATATTAATATCACGTTTTAAAATCGGATATAACAGATGCATTGAGATTTGCAACTTAAAGCTTACTAATATTATAAATGAAAATGTTTGATGGATGGATGGCATCTATCCATGGTGTCTGTTAGTCGTTGTAAAGCTGCATGGATCTCGCTGAAATTTGGCATAGATGTAGAACATAGTCTGGAAGAACGCAAAGGCTACTAATTAAGTTTTTTTTAACTCTGGCCTAAGTCGCCGGCAAAACTTAGTCAATTCGTAATTTAAAATTTCGGAGATCAAGACCCATTGCGTTATTCCAAAATGTTTGTTTCGTTTGTAACTTAGTATACATCATAATATTAATAAAAACCATGATGGGTTCTTAGTTTTTAAACAGTCATTGTTAATGCAAATACATGCTTAGAATTATCAAAGCTCTTTTGAAATAACTATTTTTCACATTGGTTTTAATTGTCGTGTTCTATTATGTTTTATGTAATTTTACACATATAAATTTTTGATTATATATATTCATGGTCCATTGTATATGTAAGTGTAATTGAATATATCTTATCCAAGAAAGTTCCCGCTCCGTCGCCTTCGTAAATAAGTCTACAAGGCAAATAAAAGTAAAACATACCATTGTTAGCTCGGGACAGGGGTTCTCAACCTTGTAAATCTAATTTATCCTTTGAAATGTAAATCCTATATGTTAAATATATTGGATTGTCAAACATTTAAATATATCTACAACTAGTTCAGTGAATAACCAAATGAAAATATTACATTTTTAAATTATGTACTAACTCGTTAAAAAGACATTTTTATTATGCCAAAAATTGAAGGATCAATATGAAGCGAGATACATGGGTCTAGAACAGAGCCGTAATTCATTTAATTACAATAGCAAGTGTTTATAATATTAGCTGTCGTCCGTGACTCCGTCTCCGCGAAATTAATTAAACTAACAAATATCTACGAAATCCGTTAAGACGTTCTGTATATATTTTTGAACATCCCATCTAAATATTAGCATTTATTTATTAATTGTGAACCAAAGGTTGGCAACATTTTTAACGTCTGCTGCTGTTTTTCATTGTACAATGATAGTAGGTGTACAAACCGAGCCGGTCATGGCCGGTCCTCGCGGCCACGGCCAAGGTGGCCAGCCTTGCACCGTATTTGCATTATTTGCACGAAATATAGGCAACTAGCTGTCGCCCGCGATTCCTTTCGCGCGGAACAAAAAAAACTTAATTAGTAGCTTATTTGTTCTTCCATACTATGTTCTACATCCATGTCAAATTTTATCATGATTTATAAAGAATTTGAACCGTATTATAGAAATGGTATTTTACACATATATTCCACTACGATTTCTTATGTAACTGAATTTAGCAGACGACACTGAACGTGTAACTAAAATGGACGTGCGTCAAATATGTAAACTAGCACTTGTCCCCGACATCGCGCGGAATAAAAATCTAGTAATAAATATAATCTATGTCAATCTTATACATATATAAAATTCTCGTGTCACAATTTTTGTTTCCATACTCCTCCGAAACGGCTTGACCGATTCTCATGAAATTTTGTGAGCATATTGAGTAGGTCTGAGAATCGGCCAACATCTATTTTTAATCCCGCGCCGACGGAGTCGCGGGCGACAGCTAGTAATATATATTTTTTTCTTTATTATATTAGCATGAATAACAAAGGACATTAAAAACATTAATTTTTATAAGACTAAGTTGCGATCGCGACTTCGTAAGCTTTGAATAAAAACGTTCCTTTACTTCCTAAAAGTTGAATGCATTTATGGTAGACAATGCTAAGATAAAATTTATGTCTTGATTTGGTAAAGTTATGTTTTAAAGATAGCCTTTTATAGTCTGTGTCCCAGACAATCTATGTAGGGGTAGACTGTATTAAGATTCTCGGAAACTATTTTGATGTGACTAAATTAAGATAACGCACGATACTAGGAATTAATTGAATCATTAAACGTAGATACAAAAAATATATTATACATAGGAATAAATAGATCATGCAATAATTTATTTAGGATTATTATTTTTTAATGCTTATTCAGATATGTATACATTCGTCGTAACGTGTTTTTGTACGAAAATCGATACATCAATGATTGCCAGGTATGATTTTTAATCTATTACAAACAAACAAAGCATACTTAACCGGTAAAATAAACACGTCGATATTTCCTGAACTTATAAATAAAATATTTGTTATTCACTGCAACAATCTCTGTCTGAACCAATAATAACAGACGAGGAAGGTAAATTACGTATTCAAACCGCAAACACGACGCACACCGAAAATTATCGAGAAGGTGTCCGTGTACATTTAGTAATCAACCATCATAAGAAATAGCCGTTTACAATTCTACACCATAATAAGTAAAAAAAGGAGATTAAAAACTTTATTACTCGCCAGCGACAATTACTGGCCGATTACTTAAAAAAAAAACAAATGTCATATTAGTTGACAGTTATTGCTTGTCATATTTTACTCTGTGGTAAATGTCATTTAATCTATGAGTGAGGTGTAGTGGGAGTGGTAATGATACGTTAACGAGACTAATTCGACTAAATTTCGTTCGTCCTTTGTTTGTGTTAACTCGAAATACTACGACAATAATCAACTGGATGCAAACTCCGTCTGTGAGTATTTTTCTTTTTTGTTTTCTTTTTTTAACTTTTATTAGAAAAGGATAAGGTTCTTAATTCGTCTCAACAATTTTTTTTTAATTTTTGTATACTGAAATTATTTTTATGTAGGTACTCTTTATAGTACTACGTTTTTGAAACACAAACTTTGCTGTGCTTAATTTGGTCCGCAAATTTGTCGTGTTATTTTTTTTTAAACAAAAAAGAAATGCTTATCTCTAGTAATTAAAAATTCATAAAAATATGTTTAACAGTAACATTTTGCATTAATTCTCTGATGTCAGAAACCTTAATTACTTTTAAATGTTATTTTATGATTTGACGTCTTTTGTAAAGTGACCAGACGATAAGCAAAATTGCTTTGAGATTGATTATTGTGTTCAGCTGTTAATCTATGCATTATTAACTAGGATTCGTCGTCAACTTGTTTGTACCCACCGCTGGGATGGCCCAAAGTAAGTGGTGCCTAGACCACAGACCACCACGCTGTCCTACAGCGACTTGCCATGTTATTTATGCATTAATTGCAAATGCAAATCTTTAAATTTCTTTGCATATATGTGTAGGTTTCATCATTGTAAGAACATCGGATAAATGTTGATAAGAAATGCTAAAATCGGAAAACACATTGGTACATGGCGAGAATCGAACCTGGACGTATAGATTTCAGTACCGTCGAGCGCTTAACAACTGCGCCACCGACGTTGTATAAGATAACTAGTTTTATTAATTATGCAAATACAGTTTATAAAATTGTTTATTTTATCTGTGGTAGTTTGTCTATGACTAAGTGTAAGCTGTTCGCTTGCTTGTGCGTATGGCTAGAAATATTCCAAACAAAGTTATAAAAATAAACATTCTCGTATATTGAACTTGTTCAGTTAACAACACGTAAATTAAAGTAATAAAATACTTTTAAATATTAGGTTGACAAGCGCCATCTTTTCTTGAATGTCAAAGTGACATTTGATATGTTTAAATGTTGCCATAATGTGTAATGTAAATGTAAAACAAAGATTACCTTCATCTGTTTAAAGACATTTTAATGTTTTTTTAAATAATAGCGGAATCGCTTAAAATTCATTAGCTAAGGACTGTCTTATTTATGACGTATTTTATTTTGCTTATATCTTTGTCTCCGAATATAAAATTGCTTCTTTACGTTTTTAGGGTTCAATATAATACTGGGTTTTTATGTTGAAAAAGACTTGGGTATTTTATATGTAAATAAAATTAGTAGGTAACCCTTAATTCGACGAAATTTATTGTAGCAAAAAAACTGTTTTTTTTTTTAGTAAAATCATAAGTTCAGTAGATTTTTTTAAATTAGTTGTTCGTCACACTGGACATCATCGGATTAAGGGTTAAACAATCGATGTATCGTTTCCTTTCGATGTACTCACTACGTATATCGTTAGATGTATCAATGTAGAAGAAACAAGAGATGTCTGTTAGGACCACGCCAAATGTTGATCCGTGGTCTCTGTCTACCTCTCTCGGGTTACAGTCGTGAGTTATGTTGTTGCTAAATTAGACTGTACCTCGGTAATTAATAAAAGATAACAACGTCGTACTAGTAATTCCCCGAACTCGAAGCAATAAAATTGAACATCTCGACTTAAGATCATACGTCTCAACGTAGACTCAATAAGTCGAAGTTTTTGCATTTCCGTTGACATTCGAAATGAGACGCCCTTCATCAGGGTGAGTGGGATTGGTATTATTTCGCGGACGCGAACCCTCGCTCACTGAGTGAGCTCCCGATGGGCTCGAAACTAGTCGGTGCCGCCACCGGATGTATATACGTGAGTGTTTAGCCGTTTTTATATAAATTTATTATAATGTCTCACGAAAGTTTGAATGATATACTTATAATTGAATATGCGGAACCCAACACTTTATAATGTATAGTAAAGTTTGGTCATGTTTCACCCTCGGTAAGTGGTCGTATGTTTACATTGTACCACTCGGTTTGTTTTCAACACATGCATCGTTTCCTTCTTTTTTACGCTTTCATGTTATTAAAACATTGTCTAACGTTCGATGGAAGATTTATTACTAGCTGTCGCCCGCGACTTTAGCCTAACGAAATTTAAATAAAAAACTTAATTAGTAGCCTATGTATTCTTCCAGACTATGTTCTACACTTATGCCGAATTTCAGCTGCAAACATCCATCTATTCATCTGAACATTCGTATTTATAATATTAGTAAGATTAGTTTGAAAATTTCGACTTATAACATTATGTGGTTGATGTATTTGTTATTCCACAAACAGTCACAATTTTTTTTTATTTTGTGTAATGTCAAATGAGTAAGCGGCCACCTTAATTCGTCATTATAGCGGAGGAGGAGATGCACAGAAGGGTAATATTCCTCTTTCTATGCGTCCTTTCATCCATCTAATCGAGTTCCGCTTCCCATCCTTTCTTTATAAGAAAACTATTGGAAGTGAAGATAATAAAGTGCATTATTGCACTTGGAAAAGACAATTTGAGTACGTTTTATCGTTTTAATTCTCTAAAAAATTGATGAACATTAAAACAAGTTCAAATTTATTGACTACCGAACATTAGGAACATGACACCAAGCAGCCATCCACTTCAAAAATATCACATTTCTCTGTGTGTGATTTTAAGTGGCCAGATATGGTAACACAGTGGGAGACGAAAATAATGCAGCCGTGTGTCAACGGCCTAAGCGCGATGCAATAAGAAAAAGTCAGTGTTCTATTTTCAAATTGCAGGCAGACGTTTCCAAGATGGCGTCGGTTAGTGTCGCCATCTTAGAAATGCATTTACCTAAGGAAGTTGGAATGTTTAGTGGACGCGGAAATAACTTTAGAAGTTAAGATAAATTTAAACTATCACCAATATATTCATTAAAAAAATGTCAGCATATTTTTCCTACTTTGAAGAAGATTTGCGGACACACATACAGACAGACAAATTAAAAAAAATGGATTTTCGTACATAACGTAATTCATCTTCATACATAAAGACACTACAATTTTATTAATTGTATAGATTAAAGAATTAAATACGATTTTTTATAATATTGGAAACAAATATTAAGTTGTTAGGATTTCTCTAATTAAAGATATTTTCGAAATATTAGTAAATTTTAATATTTTTAAATGGTAACATTAAACCGATCAAGATGGCGGACGGTAGCAAAAAAAGGAAGCGATCTTATTCGTTGCGGTCTGAAAGTAAAATATGTTCCGGTTCAGCAAACACCACTGAATACTTCAAGGCTGCAATGATCTTTTGTTCATTTTTTGTACACATTGATACATGGTCAAGAAAAAAAAAACAGATTAAAAACTCCTTGGTCTTATTGAAATGATTCAGTTCTTTTAAATGCTGAGTATTTGGTACTAAGTAACTGTTGTAACTATTGTAATATTACTTCTTACTAATAATATAAATGCGAATGTTTAAATGCATGCAGAATCTTGGATACATATAGAACAAAGTCTGGATGAAATTAGGCTACTAATTATGTATTTTTTTTTAATTAGGCGCGGACGGAATCGCGTGCGACAGCTAGTTAATGTTTTATCTTTAAACGTAATATACGAATAGTCTCGCTCTCTTGTTTCTTTTTACGTGTTCGCGCTCCGTTCCGCGTCTTGCTAGAAGATACAGTTCTAACTGCACTTTCTCTTTACATCTCATTGTATTTTAAACTAGAACTAAAATCAAGGCAAAAAAACATAAAAAAGTAATTCTAGAAAACGAGTTACAATCTTTTACGTAGAACCATTAGTATTGTATTACGGCTAAAATGAAACAATTTTTATGTCTGATAATTTTAATTAATACTAGCTATCGCCCGCGATAGTCCGCGAAGAATTAAAAAGATAAAACTGTGTTCTATATTTGTGCCAAATTTCATCAAGATCCGTTGAATCATTCCGGAGATATCTGCTATCAAACATGCATTTAAACATTCGCATTTATAATATTAGTAAGATTTCAAATCCAATGTTTTTTAGAGAGTGATCGAATATTTTTTAATCCTTTCCATACAAAGTTATTATAACTTTTGTATGAATCCCAAGGATTGAATATTAAGTTCGGTCCGCGGCCATTTTACGTCTGCCTCGGTTACGGTATATCAACGTACCGTAGACAATCCGCCGTCTTAATTAACACTACAGTTATATTGTCGACGATAAAACTGTCTTTTAAATGGAACTTTAAAAGTTTTATTATCGCTATACTTTAAAATAAGACTAAAGGCTCATTCAGTCACAACTTGTTCAAGCGAGAATACTTACTAATATTATAAATGCGAATGTTTAGATGGAAGGATGTTTGTAGCTATCTCCAGAACGGTTGTATGTATGTCGTTGTGATTTGGCATAATAGAAGATAGTTTAGAAGAACACATAGGTTACTAATTAAGTTTCTAACAACAGTCGCGGGCGACAGTTAGTTTACATTTAATTGTCAGAAATCAGAAACGCAACTTGTATTATGTAAATGGACCTTTATAAGTTCAAAATAAGGAGTAGAAAGACTTAGATTACTTTATTCGTTAATATTGTTGCTACATGCAACTAACTTTCGCCCGAGACGTCCGCGCGTGTGTTCTTTCAGACTATGTTTTACATCTAAACCAAATTTCATCGAGATCCATGCATCCGTTCTGGAGATACCAAACATCTAACAAACATCTATTCATCCATCTAAATATTTGCATTTAATATAGTAAGAGTTATCGACATTTCATGTGTCATTTTTATAGCCATAGTATGCCTTTGGTAGTAGGTAAATAGTCAGGTCAGTGGTTCCCTAACTTATTTTGTCTACTGCCCACTTTGACAATAAATATTTTTAGCGCCCCCCATATTTTCACATATTTAAAAACCACTATAACTTCAAATTAAATTAATTAATTATTGTGACCTATATATGTATATTAACGGAGAATTCTAAACGAAACTTTTACTATAACCCGCAACTTGAAACCTGCAGCGCCCACAAGGGGGCGTTATCGCCCACTTTGGGAAAGACTGATTTACGTGGATACATAAAACATGCATAACATTTTTATGTATACTCGTAATTCCAATCCATCTATTACCACAGTAATGAACCTTTATGGTCAGTGTATTGCGGATCGATAGCTATTTCCCGGTATCACAAGGCTTGGGTTACGTGGGGACATTACGCGGGTTTCCCCACCCGGTCAGTGTTACCAGTATCAATTAAATAGAGTATAAATAAATAAAGGACATAAAAGCGTTCCGTTTTTGCAGATTAGTCACATGGATGTAAATTATTAATAAAAGTGGTAAATTATATTTTTATTTTTTTAATATCGCTAACTTCAAGTTAAAATTGCATTTCTTGTCAAACAAAAGCCCTTGTTATACTTACTCACTCACTGGAGGTTTCTGAGACTAAAATCTTTATAAAATATACAGTCATCCTTGTCATTATCTTTGACATAGCAGAGATGACAATATATTTTAAATGGAGACTTTTGCACTCAGAAAATCACGATCAAAGATGTTAATTTGCCATTAAAGGAGGCTATTTCCTTATTTATCTATATGTATTATCTAACTTTACTTTAGGTTCTTAAACTAATAATTAAACTCTTTTAGACTAGTAAGAGTGTAAAAATAACTTCACAGTGACTAAGATTCTCAGTATCTAGCAAAAAAAAGTATGTAATTTCCTTTCAAATAACATACCTAATAGCCCATAGGTATAACAAGGAGGGCGCCACTGTGTCGGCGCGGGGCGACGCCATGTCTGCAGTGTTATTAATGGCCAGTCACCAGTCGACTATTACTAATACTCTGTTATTATAAAATGTAGATTAAATAGTGGAATAAATGAAAGTAGATATAGCAAATTAAAAAAATAAATGTCAAAGTATTAGGAAAAAGTGGATTTTTAAAATAAAGTTTTTTTTTTATTCTTTTGTTAGTCGTCATTTCGAGTACATCACAAATACTTAAAAAAAGATTCTAACCGTTGATTTTTTGTACCAAAATCAATGTTGAAATTGGTTGACACACATATCTTAGAATTTCTTCAGATATGTGCAGCATCACGATGTTTTCCTTCACCGTAAGAACGTCGGATAAATGTACATATGTAAATCGGAAAACACATTGGTACATGGTGGGATTTGAACACTGGATCTGCAGATTACAAGTGCTGAAACCCTAAGCCACCGACGCTATATAAAGGAATCAAAGATGAATCCTTCCCTCATGTTTAAAGGATGTTAATTTAATAAGTAAGAAGAGCAACAATTCCTACTTTCATATTAAATCAATTGAGAAAGCGACGTTTGTTCGCAAATGAACTTCAATTGATCCTGATTGAATTATCAATTGAAACGAACTATACATCGACTTGCATCAATATAAATAACATCAATGATAAACTACAATACATACTTATTATTGCTATTGTAAATATTTAAAAGCGTTTTACAATCTGACGGTTTTTATATTTATAAAGTTAAATTTTCATAGGAAAGGCAAATCACTTTCTGTGCGTCCCCTTGCGCCGACTAAAGGCAACGCGACTGTTGTTGCGTATGTCTGGGATCATTTCGCTTTTTTGGGCGAATCCAACAGGCCGTTTGTTCGTTTGCCATATGTTTGTTATAAATATCTGAATCTATCAGATTGTTTTCATAAATTCTTTTACTATGGCAATGTTACATTAACCCTGAATAACATAGATTATAAAATATTATTTTTTTAACGTTTTTCTGATTATTAAATCCATACGATGTCAAGAAGAGTCCCTAGTTTAGTATAGACTCATCAGCTCACTATCCGTCTCCACCGAGGGGCTCAGAGCCTACCCTAAGTTAAGGGTGATTAGACCATAGTCAACCACGCTGGCCAAGTGCAGGTTGGTTGACTTCACACATATCTTTGAATTTCTTTTCAGATATGTGCAGAATCACAATGTTTTCCTTCACCGTAAGAACGTCGGATAAATGTACATATGTTAATCGGAAATAGAAAAACACATTGGTACAAAGCGGGATTAGAACCCAGGACCTGCAGATTGCAAGTCAAGTGCTTGACTCTTAAGCCAACGATGCTCTAACTCTAAGTTTAGTTTGATTTTGTTAAAAAAAAACTGCCCTCTCCGATTCAACTAGTTTTTGTTTCAAATAAAATTATTAATAAGATTGTAATAAAATCTTTTCAGTCGGTAAAATATAAAAGATTTTAAGCGTAATTTAACTACTAAATAAACAAGTATCATTCGTGTGCAATTAAAATTAATTATATAAAAATTAGCATGTTATGTTTGCCGTATAAATTATCTTGAATGATAAATTGTTACACAGGTATTCGACCTGATTTAGTAATTAGAGAGCCCATGCCAACATGATATTTACCTTTGAACATTAAAAAAAAATGTGCGTGAACCTACGCCATATTGTGACGTCATAGTACGTATATTTTTATTACTTTTGTTATTCCACTCTATGTCACGTCTTATTTCCTTCTCCAGATTTATCTATCTTCTAACATTTCACTGTTTTGTGTAAAAAATCTTACAAATGCGAATGTTAGGATAGATGTTAGAAGGTATCTCTAAAACGGCTACAAATGTCTGAAATTTGGCATAGATGTAGAACAGTCTAGAACACGGGTGGGTGGAGTCGCAGGCCACAGCTATCCAAACTTCCCTTATGTATTGGTAAAACAGTAAATAAACCACATGATTTATGTTGCTTTTTTATTTGAATTAACTTCCCAGAGAGCTTTATTCGTGATTGGTCGAAATCTGATTGTTTTTTGATGTAAAAATATATTCACGTATGATTTATTAAAGAAAACACTTCATTCTTACATCAGTTTGCATATTTTATAGATATATTCTATTAGATTAAAATAATTTTGACGAAAATAAATTCATTGGTTCAAAGTCGTTTGACGCTAAAGTGAAATATAGCTTGAATATTTACAATACTGACGTTTAAATTAACTTTCGTCAATCTTAAGTAAATAATGTCAAAAGTGCGTTTAAATTTTTTCATAACAAGGCCGCGTTTGAAACTACTCGATTGATTTTTACTGGACTTATACTGGAACATAGCTAATGCATGCTGGAGTAACTTATACTTTTTAATTTTCTGCACTGACAACTTCGCGGACAACCGTTACATAACAATTTTTTTTTTTAATAAAATGTATACTTATTACTGTTGGAAGAAAATCCGACACTATACCGGTGTACTGGCGCAACACTAGCCTTACTAAAATGTCGACATTTATGTCCCCTCACTATTAATTCTGACAGTTGACTTTGTAAAGAAAGAGCGCCATTCACGTTAAAAGATTTTAACTAATAATGCCTAAAATTACTTACTATGTACATCCAAACAACGTTATCATATAACATAAAAAAGTTGATAAACAAGTCACGTGTAATATAAAACACGTTTCGACACGTTCCCGACGGGATACGACAGGAATACGGGATGAGGAATATCTTAAAAGAACGAGTACCATTGAGTTATTTTTATTTTCTTGTTATAATGAACTCTTGAACTAAGTAAATAGAAGAAAGGCGAATTACATATAGCAGCCAATCCATATTATTATTTAAGTTGTTTATTTAAATGTGTCTCTAAAACTTTGCGTTGGAGTACTCAATAGGGGTGTGCTCTATAGGGTAGGGTAGAGCCAAGAGGAGGCAACTCCCAGGTCGTCAGTCATATTTGAAGGGGCGCTTACGGTGCTTGCTAACATACCTTATCTTTGGTAGATTTTCCCCGGAACTAAAAAAAGGGGACGCCACAAAAATCACGCCCAGGGCATCGGAAATTTTAATACCAGCCCTGGAAGTATTTTAAAGTAACTGTGGGTTTCCACTTTTAACATATTATTTTGTCGTAATCCATTCTTTCATCCCTTTCCCTCTTAAAATAACAAACGCGATAAAAAATTGTTCAGATAATTAACTGTATGTCTGTTTGTCCACAGTTCTGGGAGATAATATCAGAAGAGCACGGCATCGACCCAACCGGCGTGTACCGCGGCACCAGTGACCTGCAGCTGGAAAGGATATCCGTCTACTATAATGAGGCCTCTGGTATGTAACACGTCAAACATAATCTATACAAAGGGGAAGATGTCAAAGTTCAAGTTATTCTGGGACCGGGGACATTTGTCCTGTCATTTGCTAAACGCTATAGATTGCCAGATTACTAGCTGTCGCCTCGTACTCCGTCTGTGCGGGATTAAAAGACTTAATTAGTAGCCTTCCACTCTACTTCTATGCTATTCTATGTTCTACTTCTATGCCAAATTTCAGCGAGATCCATGAAGCTGTTTTAAAGATACCTTGTAACAGACATACATCTAAACATTCACAATTACAATATTAGTAAGATTCCAAAAACAAAATGTCCCCGATCAATCACAGACTTCGTTAATTTACAATCTATCTAGTGGTGTTTCATAAATCGTTTGAAATTCTCGGCAAAATTGTGTTTGACTATATTTCAATTTATAATGTATGTTTTAACACTTTACTGTCAGTTTATAATCTGACGAAATTCAAAATCGACTTCAACGTTCACCCGACACCCGTAAAAATGGTGTCAAAAAACTCTACTTGTAATAAAAAAATTCACAAAAAACACACCCTTAGAAAGATCGTTAAATTACGATTAACCAATGTAATAGTACATTAACCGACCCCAAAACACAATTGGTGGACTGCGTTGTAATTAAAGACCTCTAGTCATTACAAGGTTGTTGACCTCAACAATTTAATGCAACGAATAGCCACTTCATGCTTGTGATTCATACATAGCTTTGCCTACGCCGGTCGGTAGCTCTGGGGTTAAGCATTTGATTGATAATATACTGGTCCTTGATTCAAATCCCGCCGTGTACCATACGTACATTTATCTAAAACATCTTTATGCAACCTGCACATATTTGAGAAGAAATTCAAAGATATGTATGAAATCAACCAGCACTGGGCCAGCATTGACTATGGCCTAGTCACACCTAACTAAGGGTAGGTTCAGAGCCCCTCAGTGTGACGTATAGCTGATGATGTGCTCCTTGATAGCTTTTTTGATAGCCCTTATTTTAGTTTCCTTGTAGTAAATGTCAAAAACTTGTAAGACTACAAGCAATGTACTAAAAGGATTTTGTGGCTAGGAAAATATGTGAACTAACGTTGCCCTTACTTCATTATATTTTGTTCTATGAGGTGGCAGCTGCAAAGCTGTGTTGTCATTTTCATATTCAAAATTCCATAAAAATATTGCCAAGAGGAAATGTAAGGATAATTGGTAAAGTCAATTTCAAATTGATTAGAGTTGCAACAGATGATTTTCTAAAGAAGTTGGGAAATGTTTCTTTACTGGTAACCCTTAAAACTTGTACGTCAAAAAACTGCCATAAGTCGTAGGACTTTTGATATTGCAACTGCTAAACTCACAACAACGCTGTCCGAGCGAGCGGACGACTATGAAATTATGCATAATAACCGCGAAATAACTGTTGTAGCCGCAACCATGCGCATAGACAACGGTCACCGACTTTACAGCACGAATATAAAAGTTTTATAAACGCAATACAAGATAATAATTTAAAAGATGCATTTACAGCTCAAATCTTTTGCTTAGCTATCAATTTTACTTAATAAAGTTTGCAATTGTCACTAAAAAGGTGTTTTATTTATAGGATTGAATAATTGGTTTCATACAAAATAACTACAATAATCTTAGGATTGATTAACCATTAATTTAATGAATTTTTTGGAGCATAAAAACTGTTTTTTTAGTAAAGTCATATACTTACGTAATTTTCTCTAAACTAGTTCAGTAGATTTTATTTAATTAGTTGTTCGTCACACTGGACATCATCGGATTAAGGGTTAATGGAAATTAGTGGTTAAAGAATATTAAAATAGATTTAGAAGTAGGCTAGGCAGTTTAGAATCTGAAAAGTAAGTGTGGCTTAACTGAGAACAACGAAATAAATTGAGGATTTCACAAAAGATACGATAATCACGGTTTAAATATATGTTAGGAATGGAAATTATATCGGTAATGAATGCATATAAAATATGAATTTATCTTGATATATATTTATAAGTATAGTTGTTGATAGTTATAATTACAAAGCACGCTCCGTGAATCTTTCGTATAATTATAATTCGTTAGAACAATGAAGATAACGAGGTCGTCGACCTCAAGGCCCCGTGAAATTATTGCTCCGTTTTGATTCTTAGAAATGTAGCAGATTGATGTCGATAAAATGACAGTCAATAAAGTTTTATCAGTTGACATTTCTTCCTATAGTTTAATAGATGATTACTTCATAGTTAACGTCAATTCTAAAGATTAATTAGGTTAAAGGCGTTTATCAGTAGACTATCGTAGTTCGCCTGCCGTGTAACACCGGAGATTGAAGCTAACTGGATAATTGTTTGTCCACAGTTGCGACGGCGGAGAATGGGGGCAAATACGTACCCCGAGGCATCCTACTCGACCTCGAGCCCGGCACCATGGACGCAGTACGGTCCGGCGCCTACGGCCAGCTCTTCCGGCCGGACAACTTCGTCTTCGGTCAGTCAGGCGCCGGCAACAACTGGGCCAAGGGACACTACACAGAGGGCGCGGAACTCGTAGACGCAGTGCTCGACGTGGTGCGCAAGGAGTGCGAGAACTGCGACTGTCTGCAGGGCTTCCAGCTGACGCACTCGCTGGGCGGCGGCACTGGCTCCGGTATGGGCACGCTGCTCATCTCCAAGATCCGCGAGGAGTACCCCGACAGGATCATGAACACGTACTCCGTCGTGCCCTCGCCCAAAGTGTCCGATACCGTGGTGGAGCCCTACAACGCCGTGCTCTCCATACACCAGCTCGTCGAGAACACAGACGAGACGTACTGCATAGACAACGAGGCCCTCTACGACATCTGCTACCGCACGCTGAAGCTCTCCAACCCGACATACGGCGACCTGAACCACCTGGTGTCGCTCACAATGTCCGGCGTGACCACCTGCCTGCGATTCCCCGGTCAGCTGAACGCCGACCTGCGCAAGCTGGCCGTCAACATGGTGCCCTTCCCACGGTTGCACTTCTTCATGCCCGGCTTCGCGCCGCTCACCTCCCGCGGCAGCCAGCAGTACCGCGCCCTCACCGTGCCCGAGCTCACCCAGCAGATGTTCGACGCCAAGAACATGATGGCGGCCTGCGACCCGCGCCACGGCCGCTACCTCACCGTCGCCGCCATCTTCCGCGGTCGTATGTCCATGAAGGAGGTCGACGAGCAGATGCTCTCCATTCAGAATAAGAACAGCAGCTTCTTTGTGGAATGGATTCCTAACAACGTGAAGACTGCCGTGTGCGATATTCCTCCCAAGGGTCTGAAGATGTCGTCCACATTTATCGGTAACACGACCGCTATCCAGGAGCTGTTCAAGAGAATATCGGAACAGTTCACCGCCATGTTCAGACGTAAAGCCTTCTTGCATTGGTACACCGGTGAGGGCATGGACGAGATGGAGTTTAACGAGGCTGAGAGCAACGTCAACGATCTGGTGTCGGAGTACCAGCAGTACCAGGAGGCGACGGCTGAAGACGACACCGAGTTCGACCAGGAGGACATGGAGGAGCTCGCGCAGGACGAGCACCACGACTAGAGCGACGGCGCGGAGGGGCTGCCTTCTTGTATTTTTTATTTATTTTTTATCCAATAGAGGCTTACGAATGAAGCTATGTGCGATTCGCTAAAGTTACTATATTTCTAAAGAGACCTCGGAAACCATAAATAAGGTCCAATCTACCAAAGGATACGAAAAAGACTTCTATTGGATAAAAATCTCTCGCCAGCACTGGGTAACGTCAACCTATTTGACGATTCGTCACAGCGCAAATGGAAAAATCCAAAAAAAAAATCTCAAATTTAATTATTCGATGTCTCAGTATATTTTATACAGACAAGTAAGGAACGTACCAATAGCTGCATTTCATAGATTAAGTTATTTTAAAAAATCTTGTATTCTTTTATATATTAATTTATAATTAAATGGTTTTATACAAATGTATGAGTTTTATTTATCACCATATTCATTCAACACATGAGGCTCCAAATATAGAGGTTCCTAAAATCACGAAGCATCACAAAAAGGGCGTAGCGTCTAAAATGAGATATCACGTGTATTTATAAACTGATGACAAATATTTAATTAATAATTTAAAAAATACTTGATTATGGATATGGGGGAAGGGTAGTTTAAAACCTCAACTCACTAGAGGGGTTTGGGGGGTTAAAAAGTTGCTAAAAACATCACGGAATTTGTAACGTAGATTTCTTAATGTAGCAAGAAAAAGTACCAGGATCACATAAATGTAAAACTTTAGTCATCATCAACATGCCCTTATCCCTATCGAGGGTCGGCACAGCATGTACTACTCCTCCATACATCTCTATCAGCCGTCATATCCGAGTCTACCCCCTTCTTACGCATATCCTCTTTCACACAGTCATTCCATACTTTTTTTGGTCTTCCTTTACCCTTGTAGCCATCCACGTTCAATCTCATTACTTTTTTGCTTGTATCATCATCATCCCTCCTCATAACATGTCCAAACCACGCTAATCTTTTACTCCTCAATTTCTCGATCAATGTAAAACTGTATATATCTTAAATAGAGCAAATAAAACAAGAGATAATAGACAAATATTTTATTCTCTGTTAAACTTACATACAAGTTCCTTACAATATTTACATAATAACATGAACACAAAAATCATGGAAATGGAAACATTCAACTAACACTTTTGTAAATTAATAACTTCCAAGCAAATTGTAATTGAAGGCAACCCTTAGTGTACACTATGGGACTGCTTAATTAAATGCGACAGAATAAAACCAATTAAACAAAATTTCGTTATTTATTTTTATAAACCAAGGCTCGCGTTTATTGTCATCCAACTTATGATACACACAATAAATGCATTATGGCAGCTAATTTTATTATAATAATAAAAAAATAAAAACGTGCCATATCAACAAGTGTAGACAAAAATAAGAGATTCAGAGCTGCGAAAAAAAAAAACTTACTTAACAATTTTTTTCTAAATATCTGCTTTCACTGACAAAATAAAATTCCAACTGGATAAGGTAGAGTTTAAGGGGCTGTGATATTTTTCTCACCTATAGAAGTTTCTCTTACCCGAGTTTCCCTCTTATACAGGTTTCTCTTACCCGAGTTTCCCTCTTATACAGGTTTCTCTTACCCGAGTTTCTCTTATAGAGGTTTCTCTTACCCGAGTTTCTCTTATCAAAGTTTCTCTCTTATGGAAGTCGGAACTGGTCAATAACTCTTGCTTAACCAGTTACATTTACAAAAACTGTCAATCTTACATAATAATATTAACCGTTTTTAAGGAAATTTTGAGTACTGATTAACTTAATAATTGCCACATTTAATATAGACAAGAAGTCCATAAAGCAAATCTTAAGAAAAAAAATGTTCAATAATTTTGGTCAAATTTCGACCAATAGGTCTACTAGTTCTAATAAAACGATACAAACATGTTTCTGTACAAGTTTTTTGTCAATGAAAACTATCGGTAACATAATATAAAATGTAGTAAATACATTTTTTGAATACATATCGCTTAAATGGCAGCTACAAATTAATTAAATCTTAAACTTATATGTAATTTTACATAACATCCATCAAACATACACAATTATATACTAAATATTATTTATATATTTTCTATATAACATGTTAGTATGTACAATAACTATTATATACTATTATTATTATATTAAAATACTAATCGGCACTTTCTTCATTAATTTTACAAGTGTTTCATGGCACTAAAAAAAAATCCTTAAAGATCAACAGTAATATTAAATTTTAATTATAATTATGTATTGTATCCATACATTTAGTCATACATAATTAAAAATGTTGCTATTGCATTAAAAGATTATGTTGTAACAAAAAAAAACGAATTAAGTAACCTTTCTAATATTATAAATGCGTGTATTTGGATGGATGGATGTTTGATGGTATCTCCAAAACGGCTTAATAGATCTTCATGAATAATATATTTCAAATTAACTGTCACCCGAGATACTGTCGGAGAGTAATTAAAAAAAATTTAGTATTCTATGTGTTCCGAGATTTATACAGCCGTTCCGGAGACACCTTCAAACAAACATCCATCCATCTACTTTACGCTAAACATTCGCATTTATTATATTAACTGTTAATAAGGTTGTATTCATTTTATGACACTTCTGTGTTGACAATTGCATTGACATCCCCTTTGAAAAAAAACGTCATAGAAAAATACCAAAAAAACATTGCTATAGCTTGATGCTATAAAATTTGTTCAAATATGGCGTTCATAATGGCATTAACTTATTAATATATAAATGCTAGTGAAATTATTATTGCAAAATTAACTTGTTATAAACATATGTATCAGTTATAAACAATAATATTTTCTTAATACAGTCAAACCGGGATAAACGAGAGTCCACAATATGTTTCTCTCTTACAAAGGTTTGTATATGAGTTTCTCGCTTATGGGGGCTGTCTATCTGAACAGAACAATGACTCTTGCTTAGTGTTGCCAGGCATCCTGATAAAGCTGGACATAGATTTTTTTTTATATCGTAAGGTGGCAATGTCTGGTTAATCAAGATATTAGGTTTAGCGACTGGCAACCTAACTCTCATATAAGTATGACTGTATATAAAATTAATAATGTAAAATTTAAATATGCAAATAATAGTGCAAAAAGTTCATTTGTAAAAAAAAAAACAAATTATTCCATATAGATTGAAATCTAGAAAATTCTAGTTAAAACTGGTTTAAACTGGTTCTATACTGTACAAAACAATTAACTACTTACCTAAGGATTCCTTGTTTTGATCATTCAACCAATCATTTAACCAGTGGGACATTTTTCTCGTTAACCATATTAATTTTACATATTAAAAATTCTATAATAGTGAGATATCTAGAAAAAATCAATATGTCTACATAAAAAAAGGCGGGCGTTGTTTAAACGGAAAAGACACCCATATGGATGATTGGTTGGTTCACAAAAACACAAAACTATACCTTGTCACTAATCACTGTCACTAATCATTGTCACTAATCACTGTCACTTATCACAAAGTCACTATACTGAAACTTCATTGTCTTCATTCAAATGTATTGAATTATCATTTGCCGCGAGCTTTAGTAATGTTTTCTTTATTCTTAAAGCGGGAAGTCTTACTGAAGGGTTCTGATGCCAACATTCACGCATTAGATTCGTCAATCCCACCATTGTCTGAAAAAATACCATTAGAGATATTGAATAAAAGAAAATTTACATAATTAAAAAATCTCAATAATATAGCAATTTACAAAACGGTTGGTCTATTAAATAATGTTATTGAAACACACTGTATATGAGATTATCATCATCAGCTCACTATACATCCCCACTGTGGACTTGGAGCCTACTTAAGTGACTAGGCCATCGTCAACACTGGCCCAGTGCGAGTTGACTTCACACATATCTTTAAATTTCTTCTCAGATATGTGCAGGTTGCAAGCTTTCCTTCCTTCGCCGTTAGAATATCAGGTAATTCCTACTTAATACTACATTTTATTGAATGTTCTTTCAAGAAATACAAAGATGTATGAAATCAACCCACACTGGGCCAGTATAGTAAATCTGAGCTCGGAGAGTGATATGTTTACTCACAGGATGCGTCTCCTGCGGAGGTTCAGGTCTAGCGCCGTCCACACAGACGACCTTCCTCATGTCTTCAAAGCTGGGGTCCTGAGGTGCCAGCTCATGGTAAGGAGGGCGGTACTCCCGGCCCGTAGCCCCTCGCGTCACCTCCCATACAACCAATGCCAGCGCGTACACGTCACATTTGCGGTACGCGTCGAAACATTGCACGTTCATACTGTAATGTTAGTATTGAAAATAATTACACTATCATGTTACACTAGCTTCTTACCGCGACTTCGATCGTAAGGAATTAAAAAAATTTTTAGTAGCCTATGTATTCTTCCAGACTATTTTCTACATCTGTGTTTAATTTTATCGAAATCGGTTATGACGTTTTGGAGGTACGTATTAAAAAATACTATGATACTAATAATTTTTGTCTGTCTGTATGTCTGTCCGCAAATTTGCGTTTGTTATAGGTAATCTCCGGAACGGGTGGACCGATTTTGACGGGACTTGGACTGGAAGGTAGCTGATGAAGGAGGGCATGTTATAGGATACTTTTGTTGATTCCACTTATTTAAAGTCACGAGGAAAAGCTAAAATGTACACATGTAGTTCTACCTTACCTCTGGTCAAGCATCTCCGGACTCATATATCTCTTGGTGCCCTGTCTCGCGCTGAGCTGATGCTGCTGCACATGGCGGCGCGTCACCGCCAGCCCGAAGTCAGCGATGCAGCACTCTCCATTCACCTTCACCAGTATGTTCTTGCTCTTTATATCTCTATGTGCGATCGCCGGCTTACCCTGGAAGACACAAATGATGTACTACTGGTAAAACGTGCTCGTAATGTCCACTCTATAACAATAATGTATACATCTCTGAGGTGTCAGCTTTGTAAGTGCGTTTTATAGGTCTCATTTTAATTCTCTTTCCCTTCTCATTCTTATCTCACACTTTGACAAGGAAATGATGCGAAGGGGAAATGGTTTTGATAGAGACGCATAGGAAGGGGAAATATATTTTCACGCGTCCCTTCTGCCGTCTACTAAAGATTGTCAACGCATCTGCTTTGCCAATGTCTATTTGTAGGTGTCACTTCGCCATTTTGGCGAAGGCGTTTTTTTATATTATAATATATCAAACGAGCGATCGTCCACTCGAAACCGCTAACAACGTAGCGATCGTTACCCACAGACATTCCATATAGCAGATGCGTTGCGTTTGCCAACTTATTATATAAAAAAAGTGTATGTCTGTATGTCGTTAGGTATACCTGTGTGCCATGTATATCAGTGTGGAGATGCAGCAGACCATTGACTATAGAGAGACAGATCAGCATCATCTGATGCCGGCTGAGCGCGCTGCGGTTCAGATACTCGTACAATGACCCCAGCGGGTGGAAGTGTGTTATCAGCCATAACTGGAAACATATAAGCGTGGATTTACATTGAAGATATACTGTTAAAAAACTTACAATACAACATTTTTATTTATTAATCGCCTATGTGTTCTTAGACTTTTAATCGACGGAGGGGATGCACAGAAATTGACTATTTTCCCTTCCGAAAACAAGGTCTTAAGTTAGACCTCCGGCACACTCATCGGACTGTACTTGGAATTTCCACTTAAGGTCTTGCTGAGTGGTTATAGTAGATAAACCTTACTAATACTATAAATGCAAATGTTTAAATAGATGGATGAATGTTAAAATCTCTGAAACGGCTCAACGGATCTTGATGAAATTTGACATGACAGCTGTAGAATATAGTCTAGAAAAAGACATAGGCGAAGTAGCGGTCGACAGCTAGTTACTAATATCAATTATGTTTAGATCACTATACATCCCCACAAATGTGCTCTGAGCTTAACCTAAATTATGGTTGACCAACAATCCGACTTCGACGTCATACCCTCCCACAAATGACTGTAGTAGTGTACCTGCGTGCAACTATTCCTGCTTGTCATATCACTGCCGATGTAAGCCAGTATGTTCTCATGTCGCAGCAACACCGTGCTGTACACCTCCGTCTCCCGCCGCCAGGACGCCTCGTCTCTTGAGAAGAAGATCTTCACAGCCACACTGTCTGCACACCACGACCCACGCCATACTTCACCGTAACGACCCTAAATATACAATAAAAATTATTGATAAACAAATTTCTATTCTACAATGTTTGATAAAAGTTCGATTTGCTACATTGTAAAAAGACTATGTTAACTTGGTAATGTTTTTATAACTTTCCACAATTATTTTCGCAAATCATCAACAGATGGCGCTGTTGGTCAATTAAAACGCGCTAGAGAGATGGTCGATTGTCAAAATTTCAATTACTATGCAATGCTTTCTTTTTTAATTTGAAAAAGTCACATACGAGCAAGCCCATAGACACACGCACGGAATGAGGATATTCCCATTCCTGTGTGTCCCCCTCCTCTACCTAATCACTTCCTATCCTTTTAAGAAAATCATGGGAAGGAGAAATCAAGGAAAAGAGAACTAAAATTTTCGTACAATATCAACTAATCAGGTTGATCAAGGTTAGCTTTGCTATATTGCATTATTTTTTTTAATTTCTTGGGGCATACAGAGCCTATAATATTTCTTCAAAATCAGTAAAATTTTGAACCACATACCTTTCCAACACAATCAATCAGAGTGACCTGTTTAGCCAGGGTCCTCTGCACCATTAGTGGCAGACCTGAACCAGAGCCACTGGTCACTGAGCTCTCCAGGTACTCCCGCAGAGTTGAGTCACCTGCTGCCACTGCTTTCAGACCTCCACCGTTCTGAGACCCTTCTAGACCTGAAACAATAATCGAATCAAAGGGTAAAAGGTTATATTACTTAATTGAGTCCGTCAAAATTAACATTTAATCTGCAAACTACGTATTTAATAGCAATGTATATAACAAATTATGTTTTTCAACTACTACGGTCACCTTTATAGCAATATTTATACGAAATTAGTTTTTGTCCGTGACTTCGCCTGTACAAAAGATAAAAAACTGATTAATAGCCTATATGTTCTTTCAGACTATGTTCTATGTGTCAATCATCGATATTCATTGTACTATTCCATAGATACCTTCTAATAAACATCCATCCATTCATTTAAAATACCGCAGAAACAATCATATTAATGTATGTCTGTTTACCTTCATAGCATGTGCTGGTGACTAGAGGTCCATACAAGTTGGTTGACAAGTAACTGGAATCTGGACCTAGTTTATGCAGAGCCGCTCGAGACACACGCAATCTATGATAAAATAAACACTATGAATAAGAGAGATGCCATACAAAGAACAAACTAAAGATTTTGATGGATAGCACAAGACATCAACGACATAGATCCAAGATCCCTTTTCCTTATATTGAATGGATGGGAAGTGGAAGTGGACTTTCCGGATGAGAGGATGTATGGAAAGGGAAGATATTTTCTTTCTGTGCATCCTCTCCTCCGTCGAAAAAAGGTAGGCAATGCAATGCATTTGCGTATGTCTATGGGCAGCAGTCACTTCCCTATTTCAGCGATTTCAGGTGGCAGCTCACTCGTTTGCCACCTTTTGATATAAAAAATATATATATATTTACTCTTCTGTACATCTGCACGAGTCATTTATTAATTTACTTCTTATATACAATCAATACATATTTCAGTCTTCCATGAACTATCACTTCCTTTGGTTATAAGGATGGATGGTAAGGGTAAGCGGAACATATCCTCTGACAATTAAGGGTAGGCAACTGTGGGCAGTAGTCTTTTTGCCATTTCGGCAAATTCAGGTGATCACTTCCTCTTTTGCTTAGCTTATAATATTAAAAAAGATACTTTAAAGTCATCCACAAACATTCACATTACTATACAAGTGTAATTTTAAATATTAATTACAATTTAAAAAAAAAAAACACTCACCTATGACTTCTCCGCAGCAAAAATATTCCTATACCACCAATAGCACTAACAAATAGTACAGATAATGTAACACTGAGCCACAACTTCCATGCATTAGATGGTACTGGCTCAATTGAGGTGTCCACTGCCGGAGGCAGGTCGGGGAAGCTGCCTGCATTACACATATCATCCTGACAGCATTTGATGTTTAACTGACCAGCATGACGCTTCCTTAACCTGGAAATGGTAAAAAATTATCAATAATTTATAACTTACGCCTATTACCTAGAAGGGTAGTCAGAGACCAAGTCCACTTTGCACAGTCCTGACACACCTCTCTCTTCAATTTATCATCAAAGGCTGTCAAATTATGTAACATAATATTTTTTTTAACAATTTACTTATTAGTAAATATAACATAAATAAAAAATCTATTCAAAACTATTTTTTTTATATTGTGAAGGCTGAACAAACAAGCAGGTCACCTGATGGTTAGTGACCACTAACAATACATAGACATCTACATCATAATGGGTTACTATTTGTTAAATAGGGAAACTTACCCTAAAGCAGGCTGACTAGTCCGACAAGTAAACTGCGCCTGGTCTACACTCGTGAAACATCCTCTGGAATACCGGAGAGTGCCATCGGATGCTCTAACAGAGGACTTGTAGCAATAAAGAGCATCCCTGCAGACTCCCATCATGGTCTCTTCTGGACCACAATCAGGGGGTTCACATTGATGGCATTTATATCTGAAAATTAATTTATAATAAATTAATATAATACCATAAATACAAATGCTTAGATGGATGTGTTTATTTGAAGGTGTCTCCAGAACTGCTATATGGCTATCACTGAAATTTGGCATAGATGTAGAACATGGTCAAGAAGAATGCATAGGCTACATATTAAGTTTTCTTTTAATTCCACGCAGACAGGGTCACTGACGACAGCTAGTAACAAATAACTAGAAGGGTGGATAAAGATTACAGATTTAATGTCTAGAAGAATATTCAGGCTTAAAAACCTATTCTATTCTCTTTGCTAAGCTTATAATATTGATGTTTCCTATGAAAATATTTGTACGTAATAACCATACCTTTTTTGAAATTTCCTTCTCCTAGGCAAAGCAAGGACAAGTAAATAAATATTATTTAATTTGGGAACAACACAATACATTAAATACTACTGGAAAGTTCAATTTCACACAAAGAAAGAAATTATATAATAGCAGCACGGAATATGTTAATTTAGTGAAGTAAACAGCAACAAAAGACAATCCTTATAACCTGCACATATCTGTGAAGAGATGAATATGTGTGCCGTCAACCAACCAGGTGAGTGGTTGACTATGGCCTAGTCAATCCTAACTCAAAGTAGGCCCTTTGAGGGGATGTATAGTGAGCTGATGATGGTTACAATTGCCATCACTTTCAATCTTTTTGTAAATAGAGAGATAGCAACATTGTTTGTATATGTGTGTTATAACAATTAAGATTTAATTACTTACCTTGGATATAATTGAACAACCATTTTATCAATGGATGAAGGGTCATCTCTGAGATGATTGTCTGACTGTGTGCTTGGGGAGCCATCTGTTTCTGTGTTGTCCAAGCCAGGGAGGCCAGCTGTAAAAATATAATAGTACTTATCAAATTTAAGGATTTAAATACAAAAATTATGAATGTGTGGTGTGGTATTTGACATCGTAAACACATAAGCTATAAGCTTAATTCAAGCAATCTGCAAATCTAACGTTTCAATTCAATAACATCTATTTACGCGTAAAATTTGCGCGAATTATTAGATAAATTGGTTTCTTATAATCATTTGAAATTATCAAATACTATAATATTAAACTGTATTTTTAGACAATAGACCTTGAAAACTATGAAAAATACTCCATAATACAACGGATTTCAACGATACATTATGTGGGATTGTTTCGAGGTCACTAATGTTTTGATCTGAATTTTAGAACAGATTTCACACATTAAATATTCTTGTATCCGTTTCTATCTGTTCGTTATATGTTCAATAAATTTTCTAACAAGTTTAAGCAGCGTTAGAAAAACTAAGGCAATATAATAATGCGTCGCAGTGAAAAACAATAATAAATACGGAGTATGAAGACATGTAAAGATGCCATTACCATATCCAATGTTACAGTAAACTTTACACCGTCAAATTTGGACACAACGCGTATTACAGTGTTCTTAAACTTTCTATATGTAAAACTCTGTTTTTACTCACCATAACAAGAATTTATTAATAAAAATGTGAACAAATATCCCACTATGACAGCGTCCGCCATTCTTCATTCATCATAACAATTTAACTACAGATAAACGATTGCCTGCCTGGTTTAACAGATAACGATTGGCCCAGTTTAGATCGAGATTAACTGTCAGACGTTAAAAATATTTTTACTTAAATTGTCTTCCTTTTAATTTCTTTATTGTATATTTTATATATTACACATATCGTACAATGCCGAATTACATTAATCAAATCACCTACAACAAAATTATAAATGCTTTATTGCTGTGTCGTGATTGTGGTGTATCCGAACACAGATTTTAAAAATGTCGGTTTGAAAAGTTCGTTTCGTTTGTGTTTTGTTTAAAATTAGGATTATATTGGTTTTTCTTCTATATAGAAAAGGCAAAAAGTGTACGACACGACAATATTGTCTTAATAAAACTTAAGTGTTATTATAAAGGTTTCAAAGGTTTTAAGTTTATTATTATAAGTTGTAAATAAAATGCCAAGAACAAAACGGCCGGTTAAAAAAGTAGACAAAGTCACAGATAGTGATGAAACATTGAAAAAATTAAATAAACTAGGTAATGAAAATTTACTAGACGTTGTTATTCGTTGTTTTATATGTTTCTTAATTTATATTATAAATTATTTTATATGTTTTGCAAAATAACTTGCAGTTGCTGATCAAAAGAATAAGATCGACTCTCATGCATACATGGAGCAGAGGAATGTTGAAGTAGCTTTCAAGATACTTCTGGGTTCAATAAAAGCCTCGTATTTAGAGAAAACTGTAGGACAGCTGGTAAATCATCCAATTTTTATTATTGCCTCCATAATGTATGATTATTTTAAACGCCGCATTGTTTTTTTTTAAATTGCACAGTTAGTAAGGGAGTCTAAACAAAATCTCTGTATAAAATACATAGTCATCCCTGTCTTTCATTTTTGAGAATACAGAGATAACAAAGTGTTTTAAACAGAGATTTTGGACTCAAAAACCCACAGTTAGTTGAGATTTTTTTTCAACATTAAATACACTCATGGTTATCTATTTATCCTGTTCATATAAAACATGTTATCTCTTTAAAAAACTTATAACTAATATTTTTGTGCAAGTTTCTGTAGTGTGAATTGCTTTACAATTTGTGGTTTACAGAAAACGGAGCTATCACTTAGAGAGGTGACAAACAAACGAGCAACACGGAATTCAAACAGACCAGACTCACATGATGATGGTATGTACTAGTAAATAGACTTATAACCTTTAATTTTATGTTAATATACTTAATATTGTAAATAGGTACTTAAGTTGTTTTGTGGAATGCTTAGTTCTAGTGTTTTTAATCATTTTCTCTTAGTAATTACTTAACTGATCTCTGGTAAATAACTGTATATATAACAATTTGTTTTTTGTTGTAAAGATGTAGTTTATATAATTTTATGTTTCAATTTAACACAACATAGAAAAAAAAATTGTTTCTCCAATCATAATATAAATTTAGTAATAAATAAATAATTGTCTATTGTGATACTTGTTCACATACATTTTGTGGAGCCTACGTCAATATAGTACAAGAGCCGAGACTCCTGAACTATGTTGCCCAGTTTCAGAAGATAATCCCTACTAAATATTATATTTAATTCTAAATAAGAAAGAATATTAATGTAATGCAGTTTAACTATGCTAGCTTTTAACAAATTGTCCTATATTGATATTTTAAAAAATTAGGGTTGAGATAAAATTAACTTACTTTCAATTTATTTGTGCTATAAATAAGCACCTTTATAGAAAACCCAAAAAACAGTATTTATCGTGGATTTCTGAGACCAATATACCCATTTAAAACATATCTCTTATTTGTCAAAGATAATGACAGGGATAACGATATGTTTTATACAGAGATTTTGGTCTCAGAAACATGTTGATCATTAATTTATCATTTAATGATGCACTATCACGACTAACATCATATCACAACTTTCAACTAACTGGGCTTTTTGGGGCAGGCTATCTCACTGAAAACTCTGCCCATGATTCCGGAGAAAGGAAAAACAAGAAGCCATTGGGTAAGTTGCTTTCTATGCTTGGAATTTCTATCTACTTGTGCGTTTCCACTGTTCAATCATGTACAGACACAAGTTTGATATCTCTATTTGAAACAGACTTGTTTTTGTTTATTATTTGGCAGTGGAAACTCAACCATTTGTTGTTGACATGTCATTATCATCTATATCTTATATAAAAATTAGCTCTCGCCCGCGACTCCGTCTGCGCAGAATTAAAATATAAATTAAGTAGCCTGTGTGTTCTCTCACGATTACATTCTATATGAGATACCTTCAAACCAACATCCATCCATCTATCTATCAATCGATTCGCATTTATAATATTAGAAAGATTCTCGTGTCACAATTTTAATTACCATATTCCTCTGAAACGGCTTGACAGATTTTTATTAATTTTTATATGCATATTCATAGCTGTGAATCTGCTACTAATTATTTTTAAATCCCGCGCAGACAGAGTTGCGGGTGATTACAGTAGTTTGTATTTCTATATTTCTGTTGTTGATATAGTACGGAACCGATTTCTTATCGGAACCCTTCCATTTACACATGATTAATATACGATCTCTAAATAAAGTTCAAACAAACAAGTTGTAGAGAGCGTCGGTGGCTCAGGGGTTAAAGCACTTGACTTGCAATCTGCAGGTCCTAGGTTCGAATCCCGCCATGTACCAATGCGTTTTTCGATTTACATATGTACATTTATCCGACGTTCTTACGGTGATTAAAAACACCGTGATGCTGCACATATCTGAGAAGAAATTCAAAGATATGTGTGAAGTCAACCCGCACTTGGCCAGCGTGGTTGACTATGGCCTAATCACCCCTAACTTAGGGTAGGCTCCGAGCCCCTCGTTGGGGACGTATAGTCAGTTGATGATGAAAACAAGTTGTATAGATGTAAGGAGTAAAGGCAATCAGTTTACTTAAGTGTAAATAATAAAATATATATTTTTTTAAATATTGTTATATCCACAGGTCCGCCAAGTACAATAGGCCGTAAGACGACACGACGCTCCAGGTCAGCGGACGCGAGTCGCATGCTTACAGTCAGCAAGACGCATAATCGTTCCCAGTCCGTGTACAGGACGCCTATGTATAATAAAAATCCAATGAACTATCCTGCTATTACACCTAAGGTGAGCTTGTACAATTGTAACCATAATATCTGCTTTGGCAGTAGGAATTTAAAGTTTACATATGGCAATACATAACACTGTCAAATTTTACATATTAGTCTTAAGTGAGATTAGCACAACACGCTACACACAATGAAAATTACGCATAAGCGCGAAAATGACGAAAATGAAATAGGCAAAAAATATGTCTTATAGCCAGTTTTAGTGTTGAAAAATTTGATTAATTAATTTAATAATTTATAAATATACAATCTCAGTTGAAATTGCTAGTATGTTTATATATTTTATATATATCATAAGGTGGCAAACGAGCGAGCGGCCACTAGAAATCGCTGATATAGCGAAGTGAAAATATTTTCCCTTCCCACGCATCCTCTCATCCGGAAAGACCACTTCCACTTACCATCCTTTCCTTTTAAAACACAGGGTGGAAAGGGAAAGTGGATTAGATTAGGCCTCCGGGACGCACACTCATCAGATTGTACGCCTAATAGCTTCCACTTGAGGCGTGTCTACTGTGTGGTCGTGGTATTACACCGGGCGATCCGGGACAATTTGTGTGAAGATGTTAAAGCGGGTTCTACCACTGTTAAATGTTTGCTGAACACAAATGTTATTGTAAAAATATAGTTATTTATATTTCTTGTGTGCAGGTGGCTCCACACACGCCGCTGACGGTGCTGCGTCAGCCGCGTCAGGGAGAGATGGTAGTCTCCATGTCAGGTTCCCCCGTATTGGTGCCCTCCGTATATGCGTAAGTAACTCACAAACACTTTGTTAAATAGGTTTTTACTCAAAGATTTCCAGATTTTCATTATCTCAGATGGATCCCATACTTAAGACCTTGGGGATTTAATCATCATCATCAGCTCCCTATACGTCCCCACCGAGGGGCTCGGAGCTTACCCTAAGTTAAGGGTGATTAGGCCGCAGTCAACCACGCTGGCCCAGTACAGATTGACTACACACATATCTTTGAGTTTCTTCTCAGATATGTGCAGGTTGCATCACGATGTTTTCCTTCACCGTAAGAATGTCGGATAAATGTACATATGTAAATCGGAAATCGAAAAACACATTGGTACATGGCGGGATTCGAACCCAGGACCTGCAGATTGCAAGTCAAGTGTTCGACCCCTGAGCCACCGACGCTCTTGGAGATTTAATATACTGGGAAATAAAGTATAGTAATACATGTATTTTATATTTACAGTATGCAACAAAATGAGAAAGCAAGTTGCAATATAATGTTGAACGATGGCACGATGCTGTCGCTGCAGCCGCGTCAGCTTCGCCAGTCGCAAGCCTTTATACCATTCTCTCTCATGGATTCTCAAGTTCTCAGCCAGCTAAAGACCCTCAAAGACAACCTGGTGAAGATGGTGGAACTCGGAGAGAAGACCATTGAAAAATGACCGAAATAGTGTTGGTTTAATCATAGTGCCTTAATAATAGTAATTTTTTACATGTGTTTTAAAAATGTATTATTCTAGACTATGTTTGATCTAAATTTTATCCAGACTTATTCTGCTCTGGAGTTATGTAGTAATAAATTTCCATAATTATACATTAATATGTATGTCCGTTCTGTCTGTTGCTTGTGTTTTTATTAGTGACATTGTGTGTGTTTTATATCAATTATTATTGTTATGGCTGACTTTATTTAGTATAAATTTACTCTTTATGTACTGAATTGAAATAAGTAATGTAAATAAATAATACGATAATTAATTTTGTGTTTTATTCTATGGTTTTACAATTCAATAATAAAAAAAAATTGAGAAATTTATCAATTTATAAGCATGTTTCTATTATAATGGTGAGTCTATGGTTAGTGTTAATATCCATGTTTGCCGAGAGTTTGTTCCACTTCTTTGACGTATTTCTCAGCCACCTTTTGCTGTCTCATAGCAGCCACCTGAGATATAATATGCGCTTTTAATACAAAAATTGATAAACTATAAATGTCAGACATTAAAGTGGGATTTCAATATAAATGAAATTAACACATTTTTTTTCTTGGACAATAAATCGTAACTATTTACATAACTTTTTAAGGCTTGCTTTTTATCACAGTCTGAAATAAACATTTTAACTTTTTCCGATTCGGCTACCTATTCTATTTTTAAATCCCCAATTCCGTTACACTGACATCTGTCAAAATGGTTGGTAGAAATTGGTAGGAAATTTTTGAAACTGGCAACAATTACCTTCTGCTTGATAACTTTTCTTTCGTACTTCTCCTGTTGTTCTTGCTCCATGCGCAGCGCGACACCCTCGTTACGGATCTTCTCTCTCAACTCAGCTCTATGGAAAGGAAATACAATTTTATTTTATTTAAAACTTTTTAAGTGTTGTAGTTAAGAAATTTATCGATAACGACCACATTAAATTCGTTAAAAACTTTACCTAGCGCGTTCTTTATCATTGATTTGCTTCATAATTTCTTGACGATGTCGCTCTACGCGCGCCTTGTGTTGCTCTTCCAACTGAAAATAACAAATTATTAAAAATTACCAATTTATTTTTTATGCTGTTCCATCATCTGCCTTCTTCGAGCATACATCAAGTTTAACCTTTATAATATTAATATATATAAAAGTCAAATGCTGTTCGTTAGTCTCGCTAAAACTCGAGAACGACTAAACGGATTTATCTTATCTTGGTCTTGAAATGTTCGTGGAGGTCTAGGGAAGGTTTAAAAGGTGAGAAAAATTCTAATTGATGGAAAAACCCTATAAACAGTCCTTTTCTTTTTCCCATAAAAATCCTAAATGGATCTCGCTGAAATTTAGCGTAGTTGAAGAACATAGTCTGGAAGAACACATAAGCTAATAATTATGTTTTTTCTATTACGCACGGACGGAGTCGCGTGCGACAGCTATTAGTATCAATAAAAAGGTCTTACCATTTTCTCCTTGCGTAAGAACTCTTCATTCTGTCTGGCCGCGTTGTTGAAGCTTTGCTCGTCTTTAGCGATCTCACGCGCTATCAGACGATGGATGTCGTGGATCTAGAAAGAGAAATATTTATTGACGCTACTTAGCAAGAGCTTTTATACATTTAATATAGCTTTGTAGAAGTATTGACTTGTAGCCATTCTTAATTATAATTTGGGTGAGAATTCAACCAGTAAGAGTACAAAAATGTCGACCATAATAGTAGTTTATTTCAACATGTTGGTACCGACCTGCTGGACCCTGGCTTCGTGCAACTGCTTCATGTCACGGTTCCTCTTGATGGCAGCGTCGCGCTCCTTACGACGGTACTCTCGCTCCACGTCCTCCTGGATCTTTAAGTTCCTGATCCTTTCTAATTCCTCCTTCAGCTCTTGTTCCGCCTGAGAACAAAGTCAAATTTAGAAGACAATTATTCAGAGCTTCTTTTCTCCAATGAATTTCTTTGGAGAAAAGAAGCTCTGAATAATATAAAGGGAAAGATCTGTTGAGTTTTAAATAACAAATGAGAACTAAGTCGAATATCTTCTTCTTCCAATGCCTCTCCATTACTAGAGGTTGGCCGTCAGCTCAGCGAACCCTTTCCTGTCCTGTGCCAAGTCGAATATCAAAACGATAGAATTAAATAACACGATATAAAGAAAATGTGTGACTGTAAAATTGAACATGCAAAGTTGATTATTATTCTGAAAGCATAATTTATGAGAGACCATGAATTGGTTTTATAAAATGGAACAATCAGGATTACCTTTTGTGCCTTGGCGATATGATCAATTCCTTTCTGCTTAGCTGCTTTGACTGCTTCAGCCTCAGCGCGGGCGCGCGACTCCCTCTCCTGTCTACTCTTGAGAAAGTTTGCAATACGCAGGTTGAGAATACGTTCTTCTTCATTCTGAAGTTGCTTGAAGTACAGCAATTCCGCGTTACCTGTAGGTCAAGTTACTAATGTACTAGAAGAATGTATGTTGGTAAGCTCGTAACTTAAAACCTTTACTGTAAAAATACTGTTATAGAAGTTAAATTATATATCCAAGAGACATCTCACCCTGATCAAGTATCTCTTTGAGCTTGGCCTGGCGCATCTGTTTCTCCTTGAGCTTCTGCGCCTCGTCAATTCTCATCGCGATGTTTGCCTGGTTCACTCTGATACTCTCTTCTTCTATACGCTCCGCTTCCATTATCTAGGGCGTTAAGATTTTACAGGAACAAGGATAAAATATTTTAAGCTATAGAAAGATTCTTTACATTTTATTTATTTTTGCCTAAATGGCTTGATTTATTTTGAATTTTAATGCGTCGTTCGGTTCATATTTTTTCAGAATTGTTTGGAAGAAAATCCGATAATGTGCCGATGTACTGGCACATCACTAGTCTTATTAAAATATAACGCTTATGTCCCGTCACTAAGAGAGTTTGACACTTGACGTTTTACTGAAAGCGCGCCATTCAAATAATGTCTAAAAGAGTGTAGTGTAAAAGATTGATTTGATTAATTTGTGTGGTATACCTTGGCAGTATCATGCGCTTGTATCTGTTCTTTAAGTGCGGCGAGGTTCTGCAGACGCAGCTGATGGCGGCGCTCCTCGTCCTGCTCCGCGCGTCTCACCGCCGCCTTACGGTTCTCCTCCATTATCGCGTCAAGTCTGACAATATTGTTAAATGAATGATCGTAACACATGTATTACGTCTCTTTCATATTCCTTGAAGAAAAAGAGATAGCAAAAAGAAAAGTGTCGTTTGAAATTCACAATCACAGGCATGAAATCTAGAAAAAAAATGACTGAAATGGTGCGTAATTAATTTATAGTAACATAGGCTAACTTCTGTTCCTTCTTTTGGAACATTTCGTACTTATCTACTTAAATTAGATTGCTAACCTTCTCTCCTCTTCTGTAAGCTCCTTCTTAATGAGATCCTTCTCAGTGATCTGGGCATCGCGGATAGCGTGACATTTAGATGCTAGGATGATGCGGTTGCAGAGACGCGGCCCCAGCATGTTGTCCGCTTTCAGAACTACAGACCATTAAAGTTTAGAAGATAGAATACGGATCTCCAATTGGCGAAGGCGTGGAGAGGCTTCACTTCATTTCTTTTACATCCTAACTTCACTAATATTCTTTTTATCGTATTTCTCTAGCATAGCACTAATCTAATCAATTTTTCAAGGGACATCTCCTAACCCATTGCTAGTCAGTTGGGCTAAAACTGTTATAAAATGCAATGCATTGTTTTTAGACAGAAAAAACTCACTCTCTGCTCTGGACAAAGTATGAGCTGTCTGATCCGGTCCCTCGAGCTCCAGGTCCGCAGCACCAGCGGCTACCTGCGCGCCCGGCTGCGGCAGCAACTTCTCCTTCAGCAGCTGCTTGCGTTCCTCAGACTCTTTTGCTGCTTTTTGTATAGCCGCTTCCTGTTCGTGCATCGCCTTCAGTTGTTCCTCTTGACTTACTATCTGTTGAAGATAGTTTTATCATAATATTATAAATGCGAATATTTAGATGGATGGATGAATAGATGTCTGTTTAAAGGTATTAAAAACGAACACATAAGCTAATCGTTAAGATTTTTTAATTCAGCGCGGACGGAGTCGCGGGCGACATCTAGTTTGTTCATATTACTATAACGTAATGTTGGCAGACTATATTCATACATAGACAATTTTTTTGTATAACTGTGAAATTTAGTTGTGGATTGTAAATATGAAAAAAGAAGAGTAATATGAAAATGAAAAAATAATTTATTAAAATCCAAGAACATAAGTTTACATTAAAAGGTTAAGCTAAGAAATTTAATGGATACAAAAAAGGTGGGTATTACAAGTATTTACCAGTATCCTCGCACTAGGCGCAGCCTGTGTCGCGAGGATCCTGCTCTTAAGTTTTATCAGAGGTTCGTTAGACGGCAACAAATTAAGTAAAATACAAATAATCAAGTGCAATTTGTTTTAATATGCAATATGCTATCAATTGCTTTATTTAATGAATTTCAGTTAGGGAAAGAGTTTTTAATTTATTATCTAAAATATTATACCGATTTTGAATACGCATATAGTGAAGTATACGAAATTGTTAAATCCTAAAGTTTAAATACGTAAAAAAATTTTTTTTCATATTAACATTACATGTAATTTAATATTATGTTACATTACGATAAAATCTCTTGTTTTGCATAAACTATAAATACGTATTGTAGTGTATGCATAAACGTAGTGTTGTTTGTCTCGAGCGTACACGCCATAAGTACATGCCGGAGAGAGGGGAAGTCAGTCGATGTCAGACCTTTGAGCCGGCAACACGTGTCGGTACGTGAACGAGCCAAATATAGCACAACGAATGCTACATTGGCGACGAGGATAAAACCGTGAGTACGGAAATAAATTGTATTTGAAAAAAAAGGAAAGAGAAGACCAGTGTGTAAAAAAAATAACATTTCAGTAATTGATGGACGAGAGTATTGTTTAAATTATTTTGCCTTACCTTACAAAAAAAAAAATAGTAGGTAATGAATTGCCAAAAAATAGCAACAATCATCTCTGTTTACATATGATAGTTATTTGTAAAACGTGGCCTTAAGTTGTTCCCAGCCGTGAATGTTTTAAAAACGGTTCGGAATGTAAACTTAACCAATTGAATATCGAAATAAGATCACAATATTTGACTATCAGAAAAACAGATTCATTGCTGTGCTCGTCCGTCTAAGTTGTTAACTACAAAGTGAACTACGATGTCACATCGAAATACATGTGCAAGCGACAAATTAATTCCGGTCTATTGATGAAGCAGGAAATGAATAATGATTAAGAAAAGAAAATATCGAACATTTACAATGATAAAATAAACATTACTACGAGGGTAGTATATCCACGACATATACATATATTGTCATAATTTCGACCAAAAACAATAATCAAATGCATTTTTAAGACTGTCTTCGACCTATGGTTGACAAATAGTGTGAAGATGGATAATAGCATTCGGCGATATTAATCTCGGTCAACCTTATGTGTATACATAACTTCAATAACATAGGTACAGTCACCTCCAATAAAGTGTCAGTGATGGAAAAATTGCAAAGAATGCAAAGAAAAAAAGAACTCGGCTTGTACGATCGCTTGTATTCTCCATATTCCTTTATGCGTCCGAAACGTGGACCCTACGAGAGAGTGAGAAAAAGAAGATAGACGCGCTCGAGATGTGGTGCTGGAGAAGAATGCTGAAGATACCTTGGACCACCCAATGTACTAAAAAGGCAGCGTCTGGTAAAGCGGGTCACTGATACTTGATGACCACCACCAGTCTGACAAGACTGTAACGACGAAGAAGAAGAACTTTCGCACTTGTCTACAGAGTACGGCTGACCATTAAATTGGTTAGATCATTGAATTGTTACAGGTATAAAAGCACCACGGCTGACCATTAAATTGGTTGGATGATTCATGTCTTACAAGTATGAAAACTGCATAGCTGACCATTAAATTGGTTAGATCATTGATGTCTTGCAGATATAAAAGAACCACGGCTGACCATTAAATTGGTTAGATCATTGAAGTGTTACAAGTATAAAATCACTACGGCTGACCATTAAATTGGTTAGATGATTCATGTCTTGCAAACATGAAAGCTGCATAGCGGACCATTAAATTGGTTAGATCAGTCATGTCTTACAGACATGAAAGCAGCACTGCTGACCATTAAATTGGTTAGATCATCTAATCGTTAAATCGATAAGTTCATTTACAGCCTGAAAAGTTGTCAAGTACATAAATTAAGAAGATTGAAACCCTAATCGATAAATTGATATTACGAGTGGTAAGAAGTTTAAAGCTAAAATTTCTGTGAGGCAAACTGTTAACTAAATTAAGTTACAGATTTATAAACGCAGCACTCGGCGAGCAAGTTAATTGTTGTGCCGAAAGTGAGTGGAAAGAGATATGTGTATAACATACGAAGGAGTACAGCTTTATAAGTTGTTACTGTCATCTTTATAAATGTAAGTTCATTTAATCAATTTAAATCTAAGCTAGCTGAATACATTTTAGATTTTTGTAAAAAAGTAAAGTAATTTTAAGTCAAATCAATGGCGACTATATTATGTACATTGTACGATATTGTTTTCAAGTAAGTGACTATTCCTTTGTCTTTTTGAGAAGTAATTCTTTTAACCCTGTTATAAGCACCTTACTACAAAATACGTAGTACAATATGATATAAAATGTGATTGACTATTAGTCACGTTTTGTTATAATATTTACAAAATGTATAACGCATACAATTTCTAATAGGATATTGTCAGTTACTAAAGTCATCATAATTGGCTTTATTAACGAATCCGTGGCTAATGCTGGATTGGTGAAGGTTCCAGATATACTATTAACTACGAGTATATGTAAGTTCAAATCTCGTGATGTACTGTGCACTAAACGAATTTCGATTCAATAATTGTGAAACAGATAAGTAGTTCCGCTTCCGGCGATAGATGACTCTGTATTTAAAATACATCTGAAATTGATTTTATTGCTCTAATTTGGTAAAAATAAGAGCGGAAACGTGTTTTTCTTTGATAATGACATGCTACAGTTGCCGTAAAATAGAAGAAATAAAGGTTAATGTTTTCTTTCTGAAATAGCTTTATTTATAGCATAATTATTGGACCAAGTCATGAAGGAAATCATTGTAAAAGTCGCTGTTTAGGCAACTCCTCGCTGAGGACACACTAGTCGCAGTCGGGTCTATATCATACTTCTCGCACAGTTTGTTGAAGCTGGATTTTGTTATCAATAACCCGCAAAAAATTGGTGAGTCAACTTGAATTAAGTTTTAACGGTTTTAAACTCAATTTAGGGAGTCGAAACACCGATTTATGAAATATTGAACCAAAATCGCACTATCGATTTATTTAAACGACTTTAGCACACCGCCTAAAAGTGTGTTTAAAATCAAAGAGATCTTGTTGACATAATATATAATTTTACTTTTAAATGGCATTCCATTTGGATTATTATAAGCTGAATAACTGAAACGATTGTGGAATAAAATGCTATCCCTTAGTTCTACAAAAAACTTACCTATTTTCATACAGAAATAGCTACCTGTTTGATTGTAAATAACATTAGAAAATAAACGGCAATGACAAGTTCATTTGCTGACCTGTGAAAAGAAGGGACAAAGAGTTTGTCTCTTTATGTTTATTAAT